>NC_056725.1:1539875851-1540073351 GCF_019279795.1 Protopterus annectens | reverse complement strand
AGTTGGAATGTCAAATACCAGCATTACTGACTGTCTGAACTTGTACCCCTTTCAGACCCATGTTAGCACATGTTCCTGGGTATAGAGTGGTAGGGAGTTTCAGCTTTTGGTGTCATTTTCGTGCATGCTAGTGTTCAACATGCTGACTTTCAAGGAAAGGTTGCATTGATTCATAGACTCGACCTTCCAAGCTTCAAGTTTTTAATAGTAAACCATGATTATTTTATAGAAAGGAAAATATCTTCTGTGGATTAGAAAAAAATTGTGCTGCATATTTATTTGTTTTTTAGAAACTGTAACAAATAAGAAACAGCAAACAGAACTGCATCAGCTACGGCAAATGAAAAAAAAACAGCATGAACAGTACAGCCTCACTCTGAAGAATAGTATTCAATTTTTTAATGGAGATAAATAACTGTACATTAAATGGGTTCTTCAGTTTTCACAAAGAGGAAGAATAGAAGGGAAATATACTAAATATCATACATGTGTTGACTGGGAAGTTTATTTGGGCCATTTCAAAATAAAAAAAAAATCACTGAAGATCTTCATCAGAACCTGGCAGAGAAAGTAATGAACTCGCTTATAAACATCTGTTCAATAAGCTATGGAAAGACTGAAGAGTTCCGTCTATAATAATCACAACTTGCACGCTGTCAAACAGTTTTTTAAAGGTTTGGTGCCCTTTTGCAAGTCAGTTCCCCCCTGTTTGCCCACTCTTCCTACAGCACAGCAGTACAAGTTTTTAGACTAAGAGTTGATGTGAATAGATGCAGAGATACCTCAGTATACGCAGGCTGGAGGAAAAGGTATAGTCACCAGCAAGAGCCTTATAAGACTCAGGCACACACTGATGTGCAAGGCATAAGAAATCTGTTGCAGACTGTAGTGAATTCATCAAGTTAACAGTCTTCAATTACAATTATTCCAGCAGTTACTAGGTCAGATGTGGAATGCAACAGTAGACTGTCTACTGAAATACAGCACTCCACCTCCCACAATGCTGCTGGAGAGATGTGTTTGACTGAAACAGGATAGTCTTTAGTATACTCATGATGGTAGACTAATCAAAACAGCACTCCGTTATCGGCAGTATACCTAGTTGCAGCTAAATAAATTAATTTCACTTTATATGATGGAGTTTCTATAGTACAAAGTCTTATGACTCGCTACCTATATTTGAAAAATTAGTTTACTGACTCAGTGTATACCTGTATATAGTGTACAGTCATATAGGGGTAGCTGCTTTCTAATCAAAGGAAGATGTCACATACTTAGCATATGGTGCAGTATAACTTTAAGAGTACATGGAGTCTGGTAAGTCAGATGTGTAACAAACATGACTTGTCAAGTTCAGACCTTGAGAGTAAAGATTTAATGGAAAAACTATCTCTGTCTATGTATGTCTTGACATAATGCATTAGCTAAAAATGTCTCTTAGACTGCAGCTCTGATGCTAGTCACTAAAACAAACTCACACACACAAATACACACGCATGCACATAGCACACATACACACACACACACACACAATGTACACTACGATACAAATTTAATGCATGCAGACACAGATACACAGACCACTTGCCAGTTGATGGAGTGACACTTTGTGGTTCACATACCTTATTCCCTGTTCATCAGGTGGGGCCTTTAATTCTATGTGGATACAGTGTATGGACCCAGTACTTCAGGGAAATGGGCTAAGGCACAGACATCTTCTATGGGCACACACACACACACACACACACACACACACACACACACACACACACACACACACACACACACACACACACACACACACACACATATAGATGCAAAACAGAAAAAAGAATAGCCAAGATTCATAAATGCTCACAGCATCATACTAAGTGAATTCATGTGATGAGTGGGGACAACCAGGGTATATGCAAATCAAGAAACACTCTAACATGATGTCACAGCCTGGAAATCAAAGAATAGCAGAGATATATGCTAATGATTGTACAGTGAGCTGCGTTGTATGTTAATGATGTCAGAAAACATGATGGAGGGATTCAGAAATGTATAGAGCCGAGCTGAGCAAGCATTAGCAATGAACACAGCCAGATACTAGCATTCAAGCAGAGAAAAAAATATATATTTTAGGGGTTGCCACAGCCATTGTAAATCTGTATCTGCAAGAAGCTCTCATGACAACTACTGCTGAAGGTGCCAGACATCACCTCCCAAAGGTGTAGGATTTTCCAACCGCACTCAACATATCATGCTCTCCATGAAACCAACATTATGGACCACTATAGAGTGGATAGGGATATCAAACAATAAGTAGTGAACATATGTCAGCCTCAACAGCATTGGTAATTTTGGAGTACCTATCCCTGTAGAAACTAAGGTGTGTGTGTGGCTTCATATGTATTAGCTACGGGAGCCTTCCAGCAACCAAATGGGGACTCAGTGGGGCTGTCTCAGGCATCTACCTCAAGAATACTACACCATTTTTTGATGCTATGCTGCAGAATGTGGGAAAGATTATGTGGTTTCTAAGTATGCTAGAGAAGAGAACAAACACCTTGCAGGGCTTATGTGCCTTAGCACATTCCCTGAAGTACTGGGGGCCATATATTGTATCCACATTAAAATAAATGCCTCACCTGATGAACAGGGAATAAGGTATGTAAACCACAAAATGTTTCACTCCACCAACTGACAGGTGGTCTGTAATGCACAAGGTATCATCTACATTGTGTGTAAAGGCCACCTGGGCAGTTTTCATGACTCACACATATGGCATGCATGTGACCTATGCCAATAGTTTATGAGGTGTGACTTCCTAGAGGGTTATCTACTGGGTGATGCCAGATATGCCCTAGAGCCTTAGCTCATTATCCCCAATGAAAAATCCACATAACCCAACAGTGCAAGGTTACAACCATGCCCATTCACAAATCAGAAAAGTCATAGAGTCTGAGTTTGGAAAGCTGAAGTCATAATTCTGCTGTCTGAATACATCTGGTGGTGTCCTGCATTATGATCTGCCACCTATGCCAAAATAATTACCAGGTGTGCTATGCTACATAATATAATACCTAGACAACAGTTACAGCAGGGTGGCCCAATGTAGGGACTGCAGTTCCCAGCACCACAGGCAGGGCAGCTGAGACAGAGGAGGAGCCAAGAATAGGTGAGACAAACTGAGGCTGACACAATATGACATGGCACTAGCTAAGAGGCAGCAAACTGCACATAGCCTTAATACATTAATAGTGAAGAGCTAAGCAGATACAGACAGATGCATAACAAAACATCAGGCAGTGCTTATCCATGCATAGACTGACCACTCTGTGCATCAAACATAGGCAGCCCAAGACTTCCAAGATGAATGTATTGTTCAACAGGTTAATTTCAGCTCTCACACACTGAAAATAAAACCTGAAAAAAGGTAGCCAGTTAAATTGTCATTTTAGATAAAATTCAGGTACTAGCTAGTAAGAGAACAGCCTGGATGCCAGCAAAGAAGAAACTTAGAGAACTTGAAAGAAAATTAACCAGAAAAGGTGAAGAGAAAACACTGGCTGGAAATAATACTTTACAGTAGCTGTTCGGCAAAAAGGAGTTCAAGCTTCAACATTGGTACAAGAGATGTTTTCCAGTAATGTAGAGAAAAAATAAATCAAATGTACTCAGAAGTAATGAAATTAATGAAGTACTGAAGAAACATATCAATTCAAATAGCAACATGCTGGAAAAGATAGAAAAAGCTTTAACTATCTATTCAGATGAAGTGACAAAACTGCAAAAAATCAGAGGATGAAATAATGAAAAGGCTGGCTGAGTATGATGCCTCTCAAGAAGAGCTGTTTCAAAAAAATAGACTTAGAAGACAGAGTGCAGAGAAAACATGACATTTTTAGAAACTGGAAGGAACAGACTGTATTAATTTTATGAAATCACAAATAAGTAACTGGACTGGTACTGGACTAGTGTTCCACAGCAAGATTTGCTAATTGAAAAGGTACATCAAGTGTATGCTTCAAACCTGGCCATGAGAAAGCAGCCAAGAACTATATTAGTAAAGATGGACTCATACCAACAGAAAGACTTCATCCTGACAAAACAGTGGAAGAAAGGAAAAGTATTAAAAATTGAAGACAGAGGAGTGTGTGTGGAAAATGATTATTCATTCAGTGTTCACCTAGCAGAGCAGAACAAATGTGTCTCAGTAATCAGGGAATGTTTAAAGGCAGGTGTGAGACTCAAGATGTTGTATCTAGCTGCCTTCAGAATATTTATTTTCATGGAGGGACAAAGACATATTTGGATGACAAACATGCTAAGGATGAAATAAAAAAGTTTATCCAACAAAAAGTGAGTGAGCAAGTAGAAGGGGATTCTTCTGGTCATTCTCCTGACAATAGAGAGACTTTGCCAGTGAAATATTTTCCATTGTTCTGAAGGAAAATGCTTGATAGACATAAAAACACAAGAGCTGACTAGAATAATCAGAAGTACTTTGGACTTGAATCTTTGTCTGGTCTTGGGAGATGAAAATGATCAGGAAGAAGATCAGTAACACTGAAATTATTGAATAAATGGGAGACTATAAAGTATCAGTTGCATTTATCAAACAAAGCTTTGCAAGTACAAGTGGCTGAGAGAGACTGCAGTTTTCTTTACTTTGCTAAACTTGTGAGTGGACTGCAAAGCATATATTCCATTTTATGTCATTAATGTTTAGAAGGGAACTAAGGAGAGAAAACAAGTAGCTGTAAATAAAACAGTTTTTGTTCTTATTAGCATTTGTATAAACATTTCTTGATATATAAACAGCATGTTATGCTATAAGAGAGGAGAGTGTGTTGAGTAGATGGAAAGAGTATTTTGAGAGGCTGATGAATGAAGAGAATGAGAGAGAGAGAAGGTTGGATGATGTGGGGATAGTGAATCAGGAAGTGAAACAGATTAGCAAGGAGGAAGTAAGGACAGCTATGAAGAGGATGAAGAATGGAAAGGCTGTTGGCCCAGATGACATACAAATGGAAGCATGGAGGTGCTTAGGATAAATGGCAGTGGAATTTTTAACTAGATTGTTTAATGAAATTTTGGAAAGTCAGAGGATACCTGAGGAGTGGAGAAAAAGTGTTTTGGTACCTATCTTTAAGAATAAGGGTGATGTGCAGAGCTGCAGTAACTACAGAGGGATACAATTGATCAGTCACAGCTTGACATTATGGGAAAGAGTAGTAGAAGCTAGGTTAAGAAGGCAGGTGGTGATTAGTGATCAGCAGTATGGTTTCATGCCAGGAAAGAGCACTACAGATGCAATGTTTGCTCTGAGAGTGTTATTGGAGAAATACAGAGAAGGTCAGAAGGAGTTGCATTGTGTCTTTGTAGACTTGGAGAAAGCATATGACAGGGTTCCTAGAGAAGAGTTGTGGTATTGTATGAGGAAGTCGGGAGTGGCAGAGAAGTATGTAAGAGTGGGACAGGATATGTACGAGGGTAGTGTGATAGTGGTGAGGACTGCAGTGGGAGTGACAGATCCATTTAATGTGGAGGTGGGATTACATCAAGGATCAGCTCTGAGTCCTTTCTTATTTGCAGTAGTGATGGACAGGTTGACAGATGAGATCAGACAGGAGGTCCCGTGGACTATGATGTTTGCGGATGACATTGTGATCTGTAGTGAGAGTAGGAATCAGGTTGAGGAGACTCTGGAGAGGTGGAGATATGCTCTAGAGAGCAGAGGATGAAGGTCAGCAGGGCTAAGACAGAATATATGTGTGTAAATGAGAGGGAGGGTAGAGGAATGGTGAGGATGCAGGGAACAGAGTCGGTAAAAGTGTACGAGTTTAAGTACTTGGGATCAACAGTTCAGAGTAATGGTGAATGTGGAAGACAGGTGAAGAAGAGAGTACAGGCAGGGTGGAATGGGTGGAGAAGAGTGTCAGGAGTGATTTGTGACAGACAGGTACCAGTAAGAGTGAAAGGGAAGGTCTACAAGAGGGTAGTGTGACCAGCTATGTTATATGGATTGGAGACAGTGGCATTTACAAAAAGGCAGGAGTCAGAGCTGGATATGGCAGAGTTAAAGATGTTAAGATTTGCACTCGGTGTGACTAGGATGGATAGGATTAGGAATCAATATATTAGAGGGTCAGCTCATGTTGGACAGTTTGGAGACAAAGCAAGAGAGACAAGATTGCGTTGGTTTGGACATGTGCTGAGGAGGGATAATGGGTATATTGGGAAAAATATGCTAAGGATGGAGCTGCCAGGTAAGAGGAAAAGAGGAAGGCCTAAGATAAGGTTTATGGATGTGATGAGAGAGGACATGCAGGCGGTTGGTGTGACAGAGCAAGATGCAGAGGATAGGAAGAAATGGAAAGAGATGATCCTCTGTGGCGACCCCTAATGGGAAAAGCCAAAAGATGATGATGATGATGATGATGATAGGGTGCAGTCAGTGGTGTTTTAAATGTTGGGGGTCTGTGCAATGACTATTGTATAATATTAAGGTAAACAAATATGTTTTCTTAGTTTTAAGAAATA
Organism: Protopterus annectens; assembly: GCF_019279795.1. Taxonomy (NCBI): domain Eukaryota; kingdom Metazoa; phylum Chordata; order Ceratodontiformes; family Protopteridae; genus Protopterus; species Protopterus annectens. The sequence continues at coordinate 1,540,066,820 of NC_056725.1, read as the reverse complement.
TACAACGGGATTCAATAATCTCTGTGTAGGCTTTGCGCTAAGCTTACACAGAGTTTACATGCATGTACTGTGAGCAGCAGTGCTCATTGCATATTCATGCCTCACACTGCATTTAAACATAAATAAACATGGTTTCATGGCCAGCAACAATGTTGCCAGCCAGGAAACCATGTAAACCAACATGCATAGCAATCCTGCTTACGTTAGAGCAAACAAGGTCCACTTTTTTGCACAGAATGCCACAATGATCACCAGGACTTGACAAATAATAGCTGTCATAGCTCTCAATCTCTTAGAGCAAGACATCTGGACAAAGCCCAACATAATGGAGGACAATGACCCAGAAATAGGGAAAGATTTGACATATTTGCTCTGTACTATAAATGTTTGTGTTAAGATACATTTTCTGAAGGATTTGAAGTCTGAAATTCAAATGTATGTAATTATTGAGTCACATCAGTTTGGAGGTCATCTCAGTGATATGGCAGAAAACCACAAATTTGATAAAGAACACACGAAAAGATATACAAGGAAAAAATCTGGAATTTCTGTGAAAATCTGAATAGCTGAGAGGCATGATAGTTATGTATATGGTCCAAACATGGTACAGGACAGTATATACAGTGCAAAGTATTGTGAAAGCCCATTCCTGGAATTCTGTACTGAAGTTGTGTAAATGATCTGTAAGGGTACATGGACCGCTGTGTAAAATAAAAACTTGGGGAAGTGTGTTTACTGAATAGGGACACACAGATGAATTGTAGGAATGAACACTTGGAAAGAGTACAGGTGAAACAACCTAATGTGCAGCAGATGAGGACATGTCAATGGAACTCAGTTATAGCAGCAACACCAATCACATATAAATATGGTACAGTGGGGACTGCACAGTGAAAATGTGTATTATGTGACTATCACACAAGGTGACAGAATAATGGGAAGGATGTCTGTGTGAGATAAGCATCTTTACATGAACAATGCAGAGGGCATCTATCAGAGATGTTATATACAACTGAGGCAGGGTGCATGCTGTGAAGTTGTGCAAACGGATTTGCCAGAATATGAATGTAATCTCAACAGAGGTGTCCAGCAAGTGGGACACAGGTAAAGGGTCATGAAGAACATTAAAAGAAGCAAGCTCAGTCATGGACAGTATCAGAATAGTATCACCAGTAATCCCACATCTCTGACATAACATATGTGATTTAGACTGATCAGAGATGATTCTGCACAAACACACTTGTACAACTATTATGACATGTTTGCACTCTATAAGGGTAATCACACACATTGTCCTGGCACCATAACATCTGCTGGAGATGTTAGGAGGGACACTGCTATACCTATATATGATGTTATGATCAATATAGGCTAGTTGACTAGTGTGTATGGCATATATATATATATATATATATATATATATATATATATATATATATATATATATATATATATATATATATATATATATATATATATATATATATATATATGTGTGTGTGTGTGTGTGTGTGTGTGTGTGTATATATATATATATATATATATATATATATATATATATATAGCACAATCCACACTTTCACAAATGTTACCCATACCATTAATGTTTTCAAACTCCTATGTATGTACTGTGTGCATCACCAGAACAGGTAGCACACATGCATATGGTGTAACAAATTGATGGGGGTTCTGCACCATCAGGCAGTAATGTTTATGCCACAAAAAGAATACCTAGATATGGCCAATAAGTTGTGTGACAGCTTACTGTGACAAAGGTGGTACACTTCAGTCATACATTACTGGAAGATGTGTAGGGAGGTAAATGAAGAAGGGTACATTATACTCAGTCATTGGTGTGATGAATGCTGGGAACTATGGAGGTATTATGGCCTCTGATGTGGATGTCCTTTACATACTCAGTAGTTGTGTTATATACAAGGGAGTAGTCAGCACTGTGACTACATGCTGGTGAATGTTCCACTTACCATCTATCCCAGGACATAGGTTGCATACCTGTTGGTCTGATTATAGGATGCGATGTCTATATTATACTTGGGTTGTGTGTTTGTATTCCTGATGTAACAAATCCTCCCATGTTTTTGTGTCATCACAGGTGGTGTCATGGCTGTGGCAGCAGTCTTTGGTGTGTGTTGATACTGTCTGCATTATACTAATATTACAGTTGGAGTCAGTGATTGCCCACAATCTGTAGTCCTTCAGACAGATGTTTGGACACAGGATGTGTATGTCATCTGTGATGTCTGTCAGTTAATGGACAGGAAAGGGCCTACCTGACAGCCCTAATGTACAGACTTGATCACTTGACATGAGATATAGGTCACTTCACATATTTCAACATATTTAGATGCCACTTATGTGATGCAGTGTTCTACCCACTTGGTGATATAGGTATATATATGGCCACATCTGACAGTGATGAGTGAATACCTCAATGTGAATTTGTGTTGTCAATGACCTCTGAGGACATCTAACAGAAATAGCACACATGATGTGCATTAACATCTCACACAAGTCTGTTACACACAGCTGGGATATCACTAGTTTCCATTTAGAAAATGTCCACGATAACATGTTGGCATACCTCACAGATGAGGAGAGTCAGGATGTGTCTATATATGCATGCATCGGGTGTTGTACCCCCAACTCAGACGGATGGATGTTGACATACACCCTTCGATAGTCTGTGTGGTGGGTATGTTGAAGTGTGTATGTGATGTCATGTGATAGGTGTCAGGAAGGTGTATGAGATGAGTTGTGTGACAGGTGATCTGTGATGCGATCACAGCCCACTGACTCTGTGTGATAGGCCTGGATGAAGGTAAGAAAGCACATACTGGCTATCCTGAAATGGCTTAGGGTTTGAATGCAATCCCCCATGCAGGTATCATTGAGAAACTCTCAAAGCTGGGAATTAAGCCTTATGTCACTAACTGGGCAACCAATTGGCTCACTGACAGAACACATACTGTGAAAGTTGGTGAATCAACCTGTACCAGTAGAGCTGCCACCACTGGCATATCCCAGGGATCTGTGCTTGAACCTTTATTGTTTGGAATCTATTTCTCCATAGTTCAGGCTAAAATATACAGCCTTTGGCTTACCACATTTGCTGATTCTTGCATACTGGGTGCAATCATTGAGTCCACCTATGATGATAACATACTACAGGAGGGGCTAACACAGACAAATGATTGGTGACAAAGCTACATGGTCTACAAATAAATGCAAAAAAAGTGTCTTTATTTTGTCCTTCTGCAAAGTGGAATTCCCTGCTTATTACAGCATTGAAAACAGTCCTGCTATGCTGAAACCCACTAATGTAAGCATTAGGAAGACATGTACATAGCAATCTGAACTTTAACCACCAAATGTCCACATTGGAATTGAAAGTCTATGTTTTGCACATCATAAGTCATGCCATCATATTCCAATATCAGGATTATATTATAACACTGTACTCGAACTTCATCAGAACACTAATATAGAGTATAATGCTCTTTTTTTGCATATACCTCACCAGACACATGCAGCAGCTGGAGAAACCACAGGGGTTACTCATCAGGAAAACACAGTGCCTACAAACCATGCCATGATGTATGTGGAAAGATTGAAATTCATGTCACGGTAATCCATATCAGATAGGATAAGGTGACTTCTGCTTGGCGTCCAGAACAGTCTCTGACCCTACCTTACTGGAAATAGTGCACATCCACAAATCAGATATAACTGATGACATCATCAGTGTCAGGTGAGGAGAATATGGCAGTAACAGTGACCCACATGCTGGTGTAAAAGGCTCTCTGTAATGTCAATCAAGTGCACACACACCCCAGTTGACTGCAGTGAGAATAGAACACCTATCTATCTAATTACACAGACTACAGAACTCTGTATTTAAGGCAAATGCCACAGCTCAAGTCTGACTTGGAGTGTCTCAGACAACACTTTATAGCTGATGACTTCAGCAGTATCTGGTGAGTAAAATATGGCAATAGCAGTGTCCCACATGCTGGTGTAAAAGGCTCCTTGTAATGTCAAGCAAGTGCACACACACACACACACACACACACACACACACACACACACACACACACACACACACACACACACACACACACACACACACACACTCACCCCAGTTAACTGCAGTGAGAACAGAATTCCTATCTAAGTACAAAGACTACAAAACTTCATACTTTATGCAAGCACCACCGCACAAGTCTGACTTTTATAAGACAGCAGGTCAACTTATAGTGTATGACATCAGCAGGACATGTCAGTGAGAAGATGTTTGGAGGCCTGCATGAAATGGATGTGTAGGCATGTGGAAGTATCAAAAAACTGTCAGTCCAGGGCATTGGAGTGGCAACTGTAGGATACACACTTCTGTTCTTTTGGCTAGGCATGCACACAGTTGACTGCAGTGATAACAGAACCCCTGCCTATCTAAGTACAGAGACTACAGAACTCAGTACTTTATGCAAGCATCACAACACAAGTCTGATTTTTGCAATCCTGCAAGACAACATATATTGCATGACATCAGCACTAGATGTAGGAGAGAAGATGATGGGAGGCCTGCATAGGTTCACAGCTTTGTAGGTTCCTAGGAGGTTACTAGGCTAATGGCCTTAGGGCCTTTACAAGCATAAACATGTAAAAACCCAAGTACCCTTATTGAGCATAGTTAGAAGTTCATTGTTAACAGAGTGATTTTGTGATCAACACTGACTAGCCCTGTCCATGGGGGATATAGATGCTACCCCTGGGATGAATGTACAATCACTCATCCAGTTGTAAACTTTGCACTTAAATCGGGTCATTGAGGAGCACTGATTCACATGCAGTTGGAGCCTAATACAGAGGAGTATCAATTACTGGGATATATATCTGTCTCTCTAGCATGTTCTGTTTATATCAAAGGCTAGGTTGAGATCCTGGAAGCATGTTATTCTTGTCCCAGTTAATTTGCATATGTTCAGCATTTACATTAGGACATGATCCCAGACTGCTCTGTAGGCCAGGCACAGGTCACCTCTCAGCAGTCTGTATGATACTGAGTACAGTGAAAGGGCTTTTAGACTTTCAATATATATCATGTTATGGAAGCCTGGATTCTCTTGGTCAGAAACCTCTGTGATCTCTCCAGTTGCTGCAGGTTTCTAGTGAGGTACATAGAGAAGGGAGCATTGTACTTAAAAAGTGGTCTGATAAGGGTCGAGTACAGCAGAGCTATGACCACTCTGGTCTTGGATTTGATGCTCTTAGTTATGAGGTGGGCAATGTAAAATGTGTGCCTTACCACTATGGACACAGTGATTGAAGTTTAGATTGCAATCAACCTGTGTTCTCAGGTCTCACACCAGTGACTTAGAGCTTATAGGGGTGCTATGTATAACATAATTAGCAGGGCTACCTTTTTGCCAAAGGGAACAATATGGCATTTTCTTGCATTAAGTTTCAGTCCATGAGTTTGGTACCAATCATTTGTCTGTTTCAGTCCTTTCTGTAATATGTTAACTTCATTGAGGGACTCTAAATGATTGTACCTAGTTGACAGTCATCTGCAAACTTGGTAAGCCACAGGCCATTAACCTTCACCTGGACTTCAGAGGAATAGTTTCCAAACAGTAGAGGGACCAGCACAGATCTTTGTGGTACTCCACTGGTAACTGGTCTACTGGTGGAGGTGGATTCCCCAACTTTGGCAGTGTGTGTTCTGTCGGTGAGCCAGTTGGCTACCCATCAAGTCATGTATGGGTTAGTCTCCAGATGGGAGAGTTTCTCTATGATACCTGAATAGGGGAGTGTGTCAAAGGGCTTGGCTAAATCAAGATAGGTGGTATGTCCTGTTTTCCCCTCATATAGGGCCTTGAGGATATTATCAAAGAAGTCAACTATGTTTAATAAGCAAGCTCTACCTTTGACAATATGGGTTGAGTCAAAAGTGTTGAAGGTCACCTATGTCCCTGTGGAGTAGTTCCATGATGAATCTGTCCATAGGCTTGCAGATAAGGCTGGTTAGGCTTATGGATCAATAGTTCCCAGAGTCAGTTAATGGATGTGTAGGCATGTTCAACTGTGGGGATCTGCATATTACCAGACTGATGTGTATTGCATATCATACATTTGATATTACTGTATGTAGTGTAGTTAATATATTTGTGAAAAAGTACTGGAGACATCAGGGTTGTAGTGCATGGGAGAAAGTAACACATGGCTACATTGTAAATATGTCACATATTCATTTTAAGTTTCCACATGTAGTTTCATGGCATAAAGAGTAACATGAACAATAAATAGCACTGATACATGCTAAATTTGCCTTGGCATAGTGCAGCAGCAAGCAGTGGGTTTGCACAATGGTTGGCAAAGTGTTTGCGCATGAGAGATACACATTTCTATTAATTTCCCCCTGTTTGCACATAGTTAAGCAGTGTGCAAATGCAAGCCACATTGCTAAAATTCTGAATTAGTACTGACTGTATAAAACACACCTGCTGCTTAACTAACTCTATCACAGCAGGTGCAAATGCATTGACACATTATATTTGAACCCAGATGATACTGGGTTCAAATCCAGGTATATCTAATATGGTTAAATAAATAGGGATAATGCAATGACATTATTCTGTGTAGTACATTCAGCATGTATTACTATGTGTTGGCATAATGCAGTGGGGTTAAGTGGCATTGTGCAGAGGTAACGGCAGCATTACAGAGCCATGCACTGTCACTTGGCATTGATGTGTGATGCCAAACTCTGTGCAAATACAGATGCCAAAAAGTGAAGGAGTCTATTGCTTTTTCTGCTTCTTATGTGTGTTGTGTGTGATTTTATTTTTTGACCGGATTATGTGTTTAAATGAGGTAGACATGAAAGTGGTGAAATGGGGAGAAAACAGGGAAAAAACAAAGGGAAAGCAATACAGGAATGTGCAGGGGGGGGTAGGTAAGAACCATAGCTATCCATTTCTTCAACAGTAAAAACTGATAATATGTGCAGAATATTAGCTGACATTTGAGTGTCACCTCCAGAGAGAGGGGAGACAACAACCTAATCATGCTGTATATTCAATTGGACCAAATCAAGTGTGTCAAGAAGATACATTTGCAAAATATAGAGCTATGTATGGGATGATACTTTTTTGTTTTGTTGTGGGACAGATGCCCATTTTTCTTTTTTAATTCAGTAAGAGAGGAATGCTGGGTAAGGGACATAGGTATTTCTGAGTCAGGTAAGTTGGGTAGCTGAGGAAGCAAATACAGAGAAACAAGACAAACAAGACAAGATACAGGGACGGTTAGGGATACAAAAGTTTGGGGGACACCATGACTGGGGTGAGGGAGTGGACAACACAAGCTCATGCCCGTAAAACATGCAGACAGTGACAATTGAGTCCTTACCCACTGGACTGTCATCACTGTCTCCTTACTCCACTATTGGCTGGAGTGCTTGACATCTTCTCCTCTTATGGACCATGAAGGAGAGCAGCATCTCCATCTGGTGTAGGCATACACCAATGGTGTGGTGCACTACCCTATGCTCCAACCCTGGCATCTCCCGGTGGGTGATAAAATCACCACCTCTGCCACTGCTTCCTGAGGGGACCACTTCACCAGCTGCCAGAGCAGTACTACCTGAGGGCACAGGTAGTGCAGGGACACCAGAGGCAGCACTGTCAGGTTGGCTCACAGAAGTTCTGAGCATTGGTGCTGGAGCCAGTGGAGAGGGGGCAGGCTGATCCACAGGTGCTGGTCTACCTCTCTGTGCAGTGTATTATTTAGTGATTTGGTACTGATGAATGACATGATAACATTTTGATGACACATAATATAAAATTAAAAAAAGAAAGATAAGGGTTGGGGTGAGATAAAAAAGAGATAAAATTAGTACCATCATATGTGACTTACAATGCATTAACAGTAGTAGATAACTATTTTATCTGAAGTATTACATTTAAGTATACTGTACATCCTAACAAATACAAACTATAACTACAGATTGTTGAAAGTAATCTTTGAAAAGTGCATATATTGCATATATGCATGTTCCAGTTATACAGATTACAGTTAACAGTAGGGCATTTATGCCACTTGCATAGAGTTTAATTTAATGTAAATATTTAGTAAAAAAAATCATTATTGTATATTTGCTACTCATTGTATTTGAACCCAGAATCTGTGACTACAGTCTTATATTTGACTCCTAATGTTGGTTTGTGCTACAGACAAATGCATGCATACTTGCTGTTAGAGTTAGGATAGGCTTGCTCAATTTGCTACAATTGTATAAACAAAAACAAAAAAAAATCTACCTTTAACTTTTAAAGCTACATTAATACTTCTTTTGTGCTGCATACATTCCACTTGCTTCCCTCAGTCTCTCCAATCGAGCAACATGAGCCCATCTGTTGAACACTATGTCAGCGTTAATTGGGGGAAGAACTGAAAAAAAAACACAAGAGCATTATGCATACCAGTCTTGCCTATATTAAATTTTTTAAGCATTACAAATTCTCTCTTACTATCATAGTTACACAGCTGTGGGATGGCTGCAGTCTCAAATTCATTTAACCAATGGTTGAGGGTGTCCCTTTTGTCCTTATGTAGGTCATTAAAATTATGCCTACACTGTTCTCCAGTGCATGAGATGTCAGTACTACAGGATACAACCTGAGCTAAACTATTCCATACCTCAGACTTGTACTAAGCCTGCAGAAACCTTTAGCTGTGGCACTTTACCAGGAGTCCAATTAATATCCTGGACTCTTGGATACCCAATTTCTGTACTCTAAACTTTTCAGCTTCCTCACTAACTTTAGCCATGTCTAACACCCAACCTAGAGCAATAGAAAAGTATGCTTTTCCACCAATTCCAGTTATTGCATTTACTGGTAGTGCACAAATCCAAGCAACAATGCCAACAGCATATGCATGATGTTAATTAGAGTGCAGTAATGCCAAGCAAGGAAGACATAAATACTTGATACTGGAAGGTTAATCTTACATTTGGCCTTAGATTGAGGGGTGTCTGGTGATGTAGCTTGGAAATATATATATTGGAAATTGGGAGGTAACTATTAGGTGAGTTAGGTTTACAGACATGGTCTGGGGGCATAAATGTCATGCCCTGACACATTTGTTTTTACCTTTATACACTGATAAAAATGATTTTTACAGTGTGGGATTCAAACCTAGGCATAAGTAACAAAACATTTTCTTTCACATTATTGATTTTTTTCCATATTTGCCACAGAAGAAGGGCTGCTCAAGCATACTCAGGAATTATTCATAACTACAGGTAACAGTTTGAGGTGTTACACATGTATGTGTGTGATCTGAAAAGGTTCTTGTACATAGATTCAGCTGTGTATGTGTGTTATGCAATTGTGAAGGCCAAGCAGGTCAAGATAGCAGAATTATACTTACAGAAAATAGTAGACAGTATACCCACAGTCATACATCTGAAAACACAATTAGGGTATCTTAACCCTCATAGCATATCAGCCCCAATATCTAAAGCGTTATAAATGAGAGTGAATATAATGGGAAGTGGAACAACAGTAAAAATGTATAGAACATTCTGTATTAGAACCCAGAACAATGTGTATGGCAGTTCTACACTTAGACCTGCTGCCACAAGAATGTTGAAATAACACTTGTCTATTTTTCAGTTCATTGTGATAAACTGCACTGTCACAACAGTAAAAACAGGTTGTACACCCTGTGCCATGGGACTAGTTACATGACATTCCATAATTTCCTACTTGTTCTTAAGTTCTCTGTGTTAACCACTGTGCAATGCTGCTTAGCAGGTTTGCACAGTGCCAAACAGAATTAATTGAATGTTTCGATTTTCAGTTATTGGTTGTCTGAGTCCAGTCTGCAAGTGTTGAGGACTTTGCTAGTCACCATGCAACACTATGCACCACCACTAAGCAAAGTTGTTGGAAGGAAAGCAAACATTACAACAATGTATTATTTTTGAACTTTGCCCTTTTACAAACACCCTGTCTCCAGGTAGTCTGCAGGTGTTCTGTCTGCTTCCTGGGTGGCCCACTAGTCCAGTTTGCACATTGCTAAGTGTGGCACATACAAGATAAACACAGCCAAACCTGACATTATTTTTTATCTGTTTCCTTTGTTTGAGCTAAACCACTCACCCTGCAAACACTGGCGTTAAAAAAATAAATAAATAAAAGGGAAAGTCATTAAAATGAAGAAAAGTAATCTATGAAATTAACACCATAAAATGGTTGTTAGTACACATGACATATTTCTACATAGGTCTGGATTTGAACTCTCACTCCAATGAACCTTCAGAACACAGTAAGGGTGCCTTATCCCTCATTGCCACACAAACAGTTTTACAGTAGGGAACTGAAATCATTCCACATACAACCAACTGCAACATCATCCTCAGTACTAAGAAACAATATAACAGTTATTTGTACATGTATTAATTTCAGATGTAGTGTAGTGAGTGATCACACAACTATTTATGACTATTGCTTGCAAAAATGCAGCTCTGTCTTACCTCCCTATGATTGTTGCACATTCTTGTCTTATCTGACGAGTAATCTGAGACATGCAGTCTGTAAAGCATTCAATATCCTTGTCCTTAAAATGTGTGAGAATATTACATGGCAATAATATACACTTGTCAACAAATGAAGGGGAGGTTGGGTGATAATGAGCAGAACCTGTGAATTGTGTGCTACTTACTTACATTTCCAACCTTGATAAAATGACTTCTATATACTTTGTAAGTCCAACCTAACACACCCACTGGAGGTAAGACAGTCTACATTGCTGCTGTGTTTTCATTCTCCCTACCAGTAATCATTCATGGTTGCACTACATTAGCAACAAACACTGAGGGAGTGCCTGCACAATGGTTCCATCTCCTACACAGAGCCAAGTATTTCGAATTCAGCAGTTCTAAAGAGTTTACACCCTATTTGCATCTTCACCATGCTGACAGCCCTGAATCTACACCATAAACAGGCAACCATGTAGCTAGGGAACCTGAAGGTAAAGAGACTTAGGTGGAAAACACAGAAAAGAGGCTATTACTTTGAGATATATCTGCACAGAAGATTACTGAACTTGAGAAGGTATGCTTGAATTTTTCAGCTATACATTGCATATGCTGAAATGTCATTCAAATATATATATATATATATATATATATATATATATATATATATATCAAACTTTCAAAAGTTCGACTTTCATATGGCCGAGACCATATGATCGAACTTTTGAAAGTTTGTACATCAAAGAAAAAAGTAAAAACAAAAAACAAATTGCCTGAACAGTTTAAGCAGTGGGACAAGACCCCTAGACCCCACACACCCCCTGCTATTTACATATACCAACTCTGAGATTGCACTACAGTGCAGAAAAGGGAAATATTCCCATTCCATGCTGTATGGAAATCTCCATTATAACCTTTCAAACTTTCAAATGTTCGATCATATGTTCTCGGCCATATGAAATTTGAACTTTTGAAAGTTTGAACATATGAAGGGGACCCATATGTATACACACACACACACACACACACACACACACACACACACACACACACACACACACACACACACACACACACACACACACACACACACACACACACACACACACACACACACACATATATATATATATATATATATTAGCAAATGCTATACTTTTATCTGTATGTATTAGAAGTATACTGATGGCATGGGCATGTTTATCAGGGTATTTCACATGTATACATGATTGGCAACACCTTAAAATGGAATGTTTTGGGTAAAATCAGTAGACATGCTTCAGGGACATTTCATTTGATAGCACTTTTAGCATTTCAATGATGGTTTGTTAGCAAAATGTGTCATTTGTCTGTTGTTTTTGGGGTGTGGGAGCCAAGCTGCATTTCTGTTATGGCACAAACAAGGATATGTTGCTATTGTTACTCTCCTTTTTTGGCATTCAGCCTGTTGCTCATATTTCAAATTTCTAGACTGTTTTGTGTTTCTCCAGTGAGTAATACTGAGATGCTACCTTTTCCATTTTATCTGGCAACAGGCATTTTGTAGTTATGTGGTACTTATATGTATTATCCTTCTGTTGTCTTTTATGACACCTAGGACTATGTAATCCCGGCATCTCTATCCCCAAAAACCACCATTCAGTGGCCCTGGAAATCAGGTCATTGTGGAAGCTTTTAAGCAACATGGTGCCATTCTGCTTGAGAGTGGACATGGACATATGTCAGGCAGAATGCAAATTTGGCAGCAGATAGCTACAGATGTCAATGTCATAGTCAGACACAACAGGACATATGATCAGGTGCGCAATAGGGCCAATGATATGATCTCATCTGGACAGAGGAAAGCAGCTGCAGTCAGCCATGATTGGGTGGGTACCAGGGGTGGTCTACTACAAAGCCACTACTAACAGAGAATGAAGAGTTCCTGTCCACTGGCAGTGGTCCAGATAGCTCCCAGGAAAGTGCAGAACAGCATGTCCTTGACATTGGTGCTGCTGTTTCAGGGACAGCAAGTATGTCCAGGAGGAGCTTCCAGGTAGGCTTTTGTAGCTCAATTTTTAAATACTGTTGTATAATAAAATATTTATATCAATAAATTAGTTCTGTTTAACAAGAAATTGGTTGGGTGGAGGTTGAAGATTGCTGCACTACCGATACATTCAGATTGATTACACATGGGGGTTAGGTTGAGCTTGTCATCGAAGTTCTTGTTGAAAGTATAGTTAATGGGCATATAAAGGGCAAAATGTTTTACCTCCTGGGTTACTGTTAATTGTGATGATGTTGTTCATACCTTTTGCTTAACTTCTTCCATGACCATCCAGCGTAGAGAGCATTCCATCATCTGCATATGGTAAGCCAAACATTTTTATGTTAGTACTGATGAGCAGTTCAAAGAAATATTTTAGTGTGTGATGTTTATTAGTATTGTTGTGTATTGTTGTACTGCCTAATAGTGGTACCATTGTCATTTTGTTAGCATATATTGTACTATAGTAGTTAGGTATTACAAATTTCCTGTGTTTGTTGCTTATTATCACAGGTGATCCTGACAGTGGAAGTGTGGGACTTCTACTACCTGATGTCAGAGTATCAGTAGGCTCTGATGATGAAGGTGGCCAAATAGAGGCATGGTTGCAAGGTGCAGAGGTTGAATCTGACACTGAGGTTGACATACAGCCATCCTCTGACACCCATTGGACAAAGCCAGTAGGCCTATGTCCACCCTTTCCAACGAGCCCTCAGATATTGGACAGGAGGAGGATGAGACAATCAATCATGGAAGTGTGGTTACTGTAGCTTCAGTGTCTGTTGACTCTGTCCATAGCCAAAGTGTAGGTGAGGTGCCAAGCAGGAGAGTTGTTATGGGTGCTCAGAGGAGGCCTGCTCTCCATCCTCCACCTGATATAGGTGTCTATTCCTGCTCCACTCAACGTATGTTTAGGGCCATCATGGAGGCACAGGCACTTTCCCATAGGTCCTCAAAGAATTGCTTAGGGTTGTAGATGTGGCACCAGCTGACATATGTGACTGCCTCCACCATGTTGCTGATTGAATGGATTGGATGAATGATACACTTGAGAGGGCAGTACCTGTGATGGAACATCTGCTAGGAGGGGGACAGCATCCTCATGGACGTAGGTCAGCCACATCATCTGCTGTTAGCCAACATGGTCATGCCCGACCATGCTCCCATAGTGGCAGTACTTCCACTGCTCCTTCAGTGGTTGGGCTGTATGCACCTAGCCATGGCAGGCCATGGGGACATGGTCCTGGGCATACTCTTGAGAGGAGCTCATCCAGCAGACATCCGTCGCATTCAGGTAGCAGCAGTGCATCTGATCATAGGCATGGAAATGCCAGTGGACCTACTGGCTGAGCCACTTCTTGCAGTCAGGTACAACAATGATGGGCTGCCACGTCTACCATGCATGGCTCATGCCTGTCTGACATACCAAGCCATAGATCTAGCACAGAGCTTGGCTGTGTTCATGCAGACACTCACATGCCAATTTGACCTGGAGGATCCATACGGACACACACACAACTGTTACATGGTTCAGCCATGTAGCTTAAAACTCATTTTGTCTCACTGGCCATTTGTTTCTTTATCCAAATGTCTGCCTGCTTCTCTTTCATATTCACACACACTCACCATCTTTTTGTGTCAGCCTAGGTTCCTGTCTCCCCACACATAACATCCTGTGCAAGTGATAATAGCTATACCATATCCCTGTTTTCTATCTTTTGGATTCAGGGATACATAAGCTTTGTGTCTGATGCTTAGGATGCTTAGTATATCTGCATTTGTGATGTTGAATTAGTAATTGCACCTTTGACTTATATCGGTCTTAGAAAGTTAGACAGATGATACCATCATATTTTTCCATTTTTATTGTTAATGATCTTGTGAGGGTTGTGAAGTCTGAAACTGAAATGTGTATCATTACTTTCTAACTTTTCTCTTTAATGATTTTCCAGTACAAACATATGGTGCTATACTGAGGGAATGCAATGACCATCGCTACTTTTGAGAGGTATGATTGTGTGAATCTTTGATGCCTGAGGCCTACTACTTAATAATGGACACATATAAGTAAAATAAGTATCTGCTGTCACATGTCAAGGTCATTTCTGTACAAATCTGCTACCTTTTACTTTCTTACACTACCATGTAACAACATGCAAGGATATGCCAGTCATTCATATTATTACATAATATAATCCAGGTTCAACGCTTACCTTATAAATTCATCAGTTGCAACAGTTTTAGTTCAGGGCTGACTCTGTCTGATGCAAGCAGTACACAGCCATCACATGGGTAGGTAAAGGTTGTAAGCATTGCTTGGCATCAATGTTACTATATGTATGTGTGTAGGAGGAGGATTTTAGGCCCCTAGATGGTGAGTGAGTGTGCTGTGTGTTGTCTCTTAGCCAATGTGAGGGCATATTGAGCATGCCTACATTAGCCTACACCCACAGCAGTTGCTGCTTCCCCCTCTGACACTCACCTGCATGTAGTTATGGTGACCTTGCCATTGGTGGTGGGATGTGTGTCCCTTCCCCTTGTTGAGCCTGCTGAAGCTGTTTTCTCAGGATGATGTTGTGTAGCATGGCACTTACTGTGAATATTTCAGTACATGTATGTGGATTGTACAGCAGGGCTCCTCCAGATATATTTAGACATAGAAACCATGACTTCATCAGCCCAAGCACATGCTCTATGATTTTTATGGTTTGAACGTGTGCCTCATTATGGTGTTCTTCAGCAAATGTGTGTGCATTTCTGATGGGTGTCATCAGCCATGGTTCCAGTGCATAACCTGCATCCCCCAGTAAATGACCTTGTGAGATATCTCCCCTAGGGAACATCTGATACAGTTGGGAGGTGTGCCAGAAAAGTGAGTTGTGGTAACTGCCTGGCTTGCCAGCATACACGTTCAAGATGATTCCCTTTGCATTACACACAACTTGGCAGTTAATAGAGTGGAAGTCCTTTCTATTAATGTAGAGCCTTCCCTGTTCCCTAGGTGGTGCCTTAATTTCTATACGTGTGCGATCTATCAGAAGCAGTACTTCAGGGTAGTGTGCTACAGGATAGAACTCCATATTTCTTGCCCTATCCTCAGGAGTACAGGGAAAATATATGTGGTCACTGGCATGTTGGAGCATAGCATTAAGGAACTTATGGAGGATCCTGGATGCTGACACCTGTGACACCCCCAGCATGTCCTCTGTTGGTCTCTGAAAGGTACCCATAGCTAAAATTCTAAGTGCCACACATACCTTTGTCTCCACTGAGATGGGTTCCCCTCAATTTGCCCTGGCTCTGAGTTGAGGATGACAGAGGTTGCAGAGTTCCTGTAGTGTATCTATGTGCACTCTGTAGCACTCTACAATTTCCACATTTTGTAGCTTGTGATAAGTTACCCAGAGGTCTGAAAACTCTTGTCCTTCTTGGCCTTGATGTATTAACAGCAGCAGCAGAATAGTCTTCAACCTGTTGCAACATACACATGAATTAAAGCAACAGCAGCCCCTAACATTGTTTCTGTGTAGACTGTTTTCTGTGGCTGTATTCCGATAGGCTTTGGAATTCACAGGAAAAACCAGCACTGAGTCTACACAGTTGCTTTATAGTTTGTTGAATAGCTCCTCCATCTTGGATTGGTTGATTAGCATACAATTCAGCTGCTTATACTGTAATTTGTATGTCACAGTGTTCACCATGTTTGTGTGTAGAGCCACTTACTGAATCCAAAACAGTGTGCTACTGAGACATGCACACAGTGTAAATGGACCATGTAGGCTTTATTTAATCTGGTCAATAGGCGTTAAAGCATAACAAGATAAGAAAGACTGTAAAGAAGCAGTTTTAAGTTAAGATAATACTGTGACATTGGGCTGCTGGGGTGGGAGTGGGGAGTACTGGTTATATAAGTAGAATTAAGATAATAATTACCTTTGTTTTTGAAGAGTTAAATGTCCAGATTGATGTCTTAGGGTAAGCTTTAAATAAGTTTTATAAAGTAAGTAGGCTTGAAACATAAGGCAAATAATGAAGGACATGAACAATAGTACATTTCTTGCAACTGCAAAGATATGCTTCTTTTTTTCTATTAGCAAATGTTCTCAGTAGGAGATATAAAGTCTACAGCTGAGGACAGGTGGCCAGAGGAATTTTGTGCATTGTGTTCTTAGTGAAATTTACTAAGATTTCTACAAGCATTTACAGAGTTTAGTTGCTTTTTCTCATTATTAACTGATTTTTCATGATGTCCAATTGTCTACAGGTGCAAGCAATTAATCTTCGGAGTTCTGACATTCTTCACTGAAACAAACACAAAACAGATAGCCTAGTACAAACCTATGAACCTATACTCTATTCAAGAGAAATCTTGACGAGTGGATGGGAGATCGTAGGTTTACCCCGGGGGTCATCTCTGTGTCACTACTAGACAGAGGCACAGTAAACTAAACCCTAAAAGGGCATAGTATTCTCATCCTAAGGGGTGGTGAAAGCCACACACACTCTAGCTAGGCTTATAAATGCCCTAGGACAGATAGCCTAGTACGAACCTATGAACCTATGAACCTATAAAGGTAAAATGGCAAGCAGTTCAGTAAAAAATAAACATTTGGGGAAGTGAATAAAAGATACCTCTCAACTGTCCAAATTTTTGCAGAATGTCCAGATTTTTGCCTCATGTTTTTGGTCCTTTCCTCATACAATTTGTGGTTTACAAACAAATCACTGAGGTCTGAAGTCATCAAATAATTATAGACATTTGACTTTCAGACTTTATATCTTTCAGAAAATGCACGCTATTGCAAACATTTTATTCTGTCATCTTTCAAAGTTTCTAAGAGTAATATTTAAAAAAATGTCCTTATTTTGGAGTTGTCACAGCCATTGCAAATTTGTATCTGTCCCCATCCCCTGATAATTTTTGACATTGTCCTGAATTCTTGTGCTAAGAGATTGAGATGCATGATGTCAACACTTACTGAAGATCAGGATTGAACCCCCAGACTCATGAGTTGTGGATCTTAATCAATAAGCCTCTTTGCTGCCACTTAAATCTAGTAAAAAAAAGTGTTCTCCTTCTGGAGGCCACACTCTGACAGGTCATAATGAGATGTCAATTCATGAGACAAGTGATGTCAATTCATGAGACAAGTGTTGTTGCATCTGACTTACAGAGCTACATCCCTTTCCCTTCTTTCCTGGGCACACAGGGAAGGAAGATGTGCTTACTACACACAAGACACCTCATCTGAGCAAAGAACTGGAGAACCAACTTCTGTGAGGTATCACTGCTAACTACAGTACCACCATGCTGCTCCATGAGGCTATATAAAATGACTGAAGTTTATGTATTTGACACTGATATTCTTTGTAATTGATTAGTGTACTGTCATTCTTGTGATATTATTTGTAACTGAACTATGTGCCTCCTACCATGGTTTGTACCTGAAAAGGATTCCTGGACCAGCACACTTACCTAGTTACCAAATAATATATAAAATAAATGCGCTCAGAATTTAAGTTGCCTTTTCACTACTTTTCTGTTTTAAATAAGAATGTTACATAGATAAATATACTGTCTCTACCTGCTCTAAATGCAGTTTATGTTAGTGGTGCCACATGTACCTAAGCCATGCTTAGTGATACTTTGCCCTACCTAAAAAGTAATTATTTAAATAAAGCTGAAAGAAATTATGCACTACTGTTGTATGCAGGACTATGTTGTAAATATATTTTTTGTGCAGGAGGGGGGTTGTCATATTCATAAAGTATTCATAATAAAATGCCTTTATAAATGCAAACTGAAAAATTAACTAATTATCAAGGTGCTGCTTACTGAGCTGGAACTGAAGTCTTCTTAAGACCCTAAGGTCTTGCTGGCCTGATTCTGCTGAAATCAAAGTCTAATTTTAATTGCATTCACAGTCTGTTGCCCACAGAAACTTGCAGAATATACACTGATGCAGCACCAAACTCTGTCACTTTCAGAGCAATAACCAATAAATAACTTTTTATAACAAACCACACGTACTACTGTTGCAGCTTCAGGTACTGTGTTACTTTACTTCTCAAACAGCATGGGTGATGTGAGAGATACAAAATTACCTTGGAACAAGTGTGTGTTCCTACACAAATACCTGTAACAATGTTTTCTTCTGTAGTCTCTTTATAGTGGTTTTACAGCCTGTTTTTCTCCTTAGTATTCTATTTTGGTCTTTGTATGAAAACATCTGTTTGCAGAAAAATATGTTTTTATCTGTAGAGAAATAATGCTGGTATAGCCTTTTAAGGAAACATCTTTGTGGGAAACATGTACAACTGCTGACTTGATAAAGGCATGTCCATTTGAACATCTTTGCTTAACAGTGTCATATGATGGAAACCCATACAGATTGTTTTCCTGTTGTTCATTCTTTAAGAAAGCAGGTTAACTTTCTTACTGACAATGTGAAATGCATGCATCCTGTTTTTTACATTTTTGCTAAGTCTGTAAGTCATCAGCTTTTTTTGCTGATGGTGTAAAATGCATACATTCTTGCTGATTTTGTAGGAAAACATGTCCATTAAGCACATTCCTTATTTTTTCCAAACCACGGTCATTTAGTATGGATGCTAATCACATATTGCTAAACTCTATTTCTACATTTAAGCAAACTTTATTTTGTACCTTATTTGTGTTGCATATTTGTAGCAGAATTAGTTTCAATCTTTTATTCATTGTTACATACAATCTAACACAAACTATAACAATTCCTAGCGAAAACATCAGAGCAAAATATTTACATTACTCTAAGTTGAAATCCAGGCCAACAACTTATCCATAAGATAGTCAACATAAATGAGTAACTACTATTACAAAACAGAAAAGCTTTATTTCAATATGAACACATCTGATAACTAACCAGTTAATTCCTGCTCATTACTAGACAAGCCCTTTACCAGGTGTTTCTTCATTTTGGCATCAGTGAATTTTGAAGCCCATGGTAAAAATTCTTCACCTGCTGATACTGCTAGAACATTTTATAATTGCCATCATTTATGCTGTAATTTTCTGGCTGCAGTACAAGCATACTGAAGTAGCTGTTGATTAATAATTATAGTTATTCAAAGATTTTGATTGACCTGTTTAAAATCCCTTATCAGGTCTGTTTCTGCCACTCATATATCTTCAGAACTGAGAACTAGCTAATCCATCTGTGCCTGTCTTCTGTGATTCACAGTGCAAGGCTAATATACAACAAAATAATCTTCTAGTGAACTTTTGTATTTAATTTTATTTAACCTGACAATATCTGAGAGGAGCAAGGCAAGGAAAGATCCCGAATGTTATAAGAAGGAAACAGAGTTCCCCATATGGGCAATGATTCTATGTCAAAGTTCAGCTTTACTAAAACATTTCTGAGTCAATTCCCAACAGTTTCCTACCCCTTAGGTCAACATGTTATAATACCTGTTCAAGCTTCATTGAGTCTTCTACCAAATATGCTCATAGAGCATGTGCTAGAACTTGCATCTCAGTTCCCTGACCCTTGTAGTCAGTCCAGTAGAGTTCCTCTTCTTTGCTCCCAGTATAGGTTCATAGGTTGGTACTAGGCTATCAGCCCTAGGGCCTATACAAGCCTAGCCATAACAATTCCCTGGGTATTTTTTCCCACAATATTTACTTCCCTGGACCCATGTCTAGCAGGGCAACTAACGTGATCCCAGCGTGGATTTCCTATCTCCCATCCAATCATCAAGGTTCCTTTTGAAGAGGGCCAAGGAGGCCCTCTGTTTGACATGTATGGGCAGTCTATTCCAGAGTATGGGGAGTCTCTGGGTCAGGAACCTAACCCTCCAGCATGTTTTGTTCATTGTGATGACAAGGTTTAGATCCCTGGAGCATGTGGCTCTGAGGGATTGGGATTTCTTTAAGTGGAACATGTCCAACAGCTCAGGGTTTGACATGGCCTTGTATGTTAAGAAGAGATCGCCTCTGAGTAGACGATATGCCACAGAGTATAGCTGGAGTTTTTTTAGATGGTCAGCATAGAGCATCTGCTTTAGGCCTGTGATTCTTTTAGTGAGGTATTTCTGTGGCCTTTCCAGCTGTTATAGATGTCTTGTGAGGTACATACCAAATGGGGCATTGTACTCTATAATGGGTCTAATGAGGGATGAGTACAGTGGGACAATGACCTCCTTTTTTCTGGATGAAAAGCCCTTAGTGATGAGGTGTGCCACAAAGAAGGATTTCCTGACTGTTGTGGGAATGTGGTTATCAAAGGTGAGACCACTGTCCACCTGTGTCCCCACGTCTCTCATCACACGTTTGGTGTTTAGTGTACTGCCACCTATGTGGTAATTCATGGGTACATGTTTTTCCCAAAGGGGATAACTATACATTTCTTGGTATTAAGCTTGAGCCCATAGCTCTGGCACCAATCATCTGTTTCTGTAAGGCCCTTTTGTAGAATATCCACATCATTTGGGAATTCAATAATGGCTCCCAGTTTGCAGTCATCTGAGAACTTTGTTAGCCACAGTCCCTTAGTGTTGGCCTGTACTTCAGAGAAGTAGATGCCAAACAAGAGCGGTCCCGGGACTGAACCCTGAGGTACTCCACTTGTCACTTGTCTGTAGCTGGATTTGGAGTCGGCTACTTTTACAGTCTGGGTTCTGTCAGTAAGCCAGTTGGCAACCCAATGAGTGATGTAGGGATTTATGCCCAGCTTAGTAAGTTTATCTATGATTCCAGAGTGGGGGATGGTGTTGAAGGCCTTGGTGAGGTCCAGATAGGCTGTGTGGACTGCCTTACCCTCATCCACAGCTCTGGATACTGATTCAAAGAAGTCAATCAGGTTCAGGAGACAAGATCAGCAATTCATGAGCCCAAAGTGGGTGGAGTCCAGTGTTTGAAGGTTGACAATGTCTTTGTTTATAAGTTCCATGATAATGCATTCCATGCCCTTGCAGACCAGGCTCATCAGACTGATGGGATGGTAGTTCCTGGGATCCAAGGTGGATCCCCTTGTGGAGTGGGATAACTGTAGCTGTGTGCCACTCAGTGGGTACAAAGCCTGAGGTGAGGTTATGATTAAACATGACACTTAGGTGAGGTGCCAGTTCATTTTGTAGTTCATGTAGTACACAGCCCAGGATGTCATCTGATCCCATGGATGCTGTTTTCTTAGCTTTGGAGAGTGCAGTTTCTACCTGTGTGGCTATGATTACCGGAATTTGGCAATCTTTTGGTACTGAGATGGGCCCTTTAGGGGGTGGGGGGGTGAAGTTGGCACTAAATCGATCTGCCAGGATATTGGCAATATCCTTGGGATCAGTATATTTAATGCCATTCTCTTGTAGCTCAGAGCAGATCTGAGCATTGCCATTTAGATTCTTGGCATAACTATAGAATGCCTTGTGGTTGTCTTTGGAATCTTTGGCAATTTTATTTTTGTAACTAGCTTTAGTGGATTTTATGAGGGATCTCAGCTTCTTACTGAGGCTGGTAAGGGAGTTTTTTGCAGCCTGGGATTTTCCTCTTTTCTGCAACAGTTTCTTCTTTCTGTTGTATAGTTTGTTTATGGAAGAGGACCACCAGATTGGCTTCCTTTTTTTGGAGGAGACCATCTTGGTTCTATTTGGGATGGCATGATTCATGCACGAGTGGATGTGCTCGTATAGTGCCTTAGTGTAGATTCAGCAGTCGAACATTCAGCTCCCATCTGCATGGGTGTCATGAAGTTTGTCACTTCTGACTTCAGTAGCAAGAAGTTGGCTTTGGAGAAGTTTTTATGGAGGTTTCCCTACTGGGGGGTGGGGTGGGATGTGGATGTCAAGGGTAATTAGTTTATGGTCAGACCTGACCAATGAGGGGGTGACCACTGGTGTGGAGCATCTATCTCTCATGTTGGTAATGACCAGGTCTGGGATACTGGAGCCCCCTGGTGGGACAACGGATTAGTTGATCCAGGGCATTGGAATTTATGAATTCCAAGAACTGTTGGGAAAAGGTGATGGTACCCGAGTAGTTTTCACAGTTAATGGCAGGGTAGTTGAAATTACTCAGTATTAGGGTTTTTGGTTGTATCTTAATATTTTCCAGTATGTTTAGAAAGGTGTAGTGAGAATCTTGGGGCATGGTGGAGGATCTGTAGCAAGCTACAATTTGGATTGCAGTCTTACCTAGTGTAAGTTGCACCTGGAGTATTTCAGATGCATTGTGTTGGGCAACTAGCCTGGAGGTGTGAATATCCTTGGTGAATATGGGCACTCCTCTACCTTTAGTGTTTCGGTCTTGGTTTGGTGGCTGAAAAGTGTTTTAAGAGTTGTAGCCTGGTATTGCAGGGGTGCTCAATGGACCCTTGAACCAGGTCTCAATTACTGCACAGATATCGATGTTCTCCATTTTTAGGAGTGCCTTGAGAGAGTGCATTTTGAGGTTTAGACTTCTAGCATTGAGTAGCATTACTTTCAGATTTTGCATGCTTGTATCTGTTACGGTGGTGGTTTTGTCCTTTGAACCTTGCCTAAAAAAGGCACTATACAGGTGGCAAGAGCTTTAGCCAGTAACATGAATCCCAGAGGTGACAGGTGCAGACCATCTCGGGCAAAGCATCATGGTTTGTCAAGCATGTCGTCCCAGTCAGACAGATACTGGATCCCCTTTGAATGACACCAGAAGCTTAGCCAATTGTTGAAGTCTATCATTTTGTCCTTATACTGTGGTATCATTCTGGGTGAAGGTAAGATGCTACTCAGGGCTAGGGTCATACCTGCCTGGGTCACATGATCCAAGAGCTCTTCCATGTCTCTTTTCATGTAGTCCAGGGAGGTATGTCTCAAGTCATTCACTCCAACATGGACAATGACATTGACAATGAGTCGTATTTGCGCTTGTTGTGGAGTGACTTGAGTGCATGCGTTATGTGACGGATCCTGGTACCTGACAGGTAGCTGACTGTAATTTTCTCCTTGTTCAGCTTGGTGAGTGAGACATCAGTGTGCCTGACTATAGATTCACCTATGACTAAAGTGTTGGGTACGTTGTCTTGCCTTAGGGGCCATTGTTGGGTGGCACACTGGTGTTGTGAGCTATGTGTCACTTTGGTTGTGACTGGTGTTTGTTTGCGTTTCAGCTTCGGAAGTCCTTGTTGCTTGGGCAGGTTAATGTTAAGGGCCTCCGCATATGTGGGTTTAGTGTTGCTATATGTGGGTGTTAATGGCATGGGTTTTGAAGGGTTATGTGTTGCTTGAGGTGTAGTGCAGGTGTTAACCTTCTCCTCTTTACTGTCTAGCACAATATTGACTGAACAGAGCTTTGCTTCCAGTTTGGCTATGTAAGTGCATCGCTCGCAGATTGTAGTGTTGGGTGGTAGGAGGAGAGGGTTGTCTGTGTACATGAGGCAGTTGCTGCATTGCCCCAGCATGCCCAGATTCACCAGGTGGACAGGAGAAATCACCAAAAGCTGACCCTTGGACATGCCTGTTTAGGTGCTTTTTTTTTGTAAAGTACAAGAGCTGTTTTCCCTTACCTTTGCAAGGTACTTTGCAGTTATAGGCTGTTTAGTGCCTAAGATTAATTCCTCCTTATTAACAAGGAGAGCTGAGTGCTTGTATCAGTTTAAGGCTTCCTAGTGCTTTTCAGCAGGTTCTAGAGCAAGTGCTAATCACAGGGGTTCAGAATTTAGTGCTACTACTGAGAAACCAGGTAGTTCTAAGGGAAAATTTGAAGAGCACCTGAAATAGTTTAACCGTAGCCCCACATTACTGCACGATGCGAAAAATGTGCAAACACATGTTTTTAAGCCAGAAAGTTGAAAGGGATAGAAATCAGCCCAAAATGGCTAATACAATTACAATTTCAGAGCTGGAAACCACTCCTCTAGTGTTAGATAGGCAGTACAATGCTCACCACTCCCACTGGTAAGCAGTAGGACTTCCCTCTACCACAGCAAGGTCTAGATAGCTCTGAACACAGAAAATAAAGTCCTGAAACCAGCAAAGCCTGAAATCTGGACTATACTAGTTAGAAAAGGCAGGAAATGAGCAAACAAGATAGTATTTTTTGGGGGGGTTGGTTAAAACAGGCTAAACAATGCAATAATACAGTAAATAAACACAGAAAAGGCTAATACACTTGAGTGTGTAGCCCTAAACAGTAAATGCAATTAAAACTCTACAAAATTAGCAATTTAAAAATTTTTAAATGAAGCAAGGCAAGTGCACAACTGAAAAACAATTTAAGAGGCAGTAATACAGTAGAATAAGTAGCTAGTCTACATATACAGAAAAGTCTATATATATATATATATATATATATATATATATATATATATATATATATATACAGAAAAGCAGCTAAAACAACACTAAAACTATTCTGATGCAGTGCAACCTAGAGCACTTGAGTTGTAGTGATATTAAGGCAAATGCAGTTTTAATAAATGCACTAAAATATATTCTATATTTCCAAAATGTTTGAGAAGCACACTGAGAACACAAGGAGATTCAGGCATTTTTTTTTTAAGAAAGGGTGAAAGGAGGAACAGAAGGAAAGAAACTAAGTGGGTTGGCCTTTTCAGATGTCCTTTCTGTATTAGGTAGAATGAGCTAATGACACTAGACTGGGATGAGTGTCCAAGATCAAATTTAGAGTAGGGGCGGCCAACTGCAAGGCCAGCAGGTTTTAAGACAAGATGCCAATAGGGACGGTGGAAACTATTTTAGTCAGAAAACACTACAGAAATGTTTATCACAGCAGAATACCAGCAGTGAGCAAATAGCTATGAAATACAGTACAAGTATGCAGTATACAATAAAATTGTTATAAATATCTAGAATAAGCAATAAATACTAAAAATAAACTAAAAAAAAAAAACAGGCTACTTATTGCTATATATCACAGATCAGGTGCTCCTCCTCAGATAGCTCTGTATGTAATGGCTGAAACATTCAAGTTAACTTCTTAAGTAACAGACCTTTCATATTACTCCTTCATAGTAATTCTGGAATCTAAGGACAATTTATTTGGCTGTTGCTGCTGAGAAAGTACTGCTGATGTTCAGAAACATTTGTGGATGTATGACACTCCATCTCCATTGCTTTTGGACATCTGACATACCTTCACCTCTACTGTTTTTGGACACCTAACACCCTTTCACCTCCAGTGTTTTTGGACATCTGACATCCCTTCATCTCCAGTGTTTTTGGACATCTGATGCCCTTTCATTTCCATTTTTGGATATCTGACACTCCTTTATCTCTATCATTTAAAGTTACATGGCTATGCATTGACACAGCTTCTTAAAAACATTAGTTGAACTGGCATCTGCAATTTGGTCGATGCCTTCTGTTAATCTGTATCAGTTAGTATATGCTGAAAGTGACCATACCATACTATTGTGCTATATCACATACTTACAAAATGTTTTCTTTAGTATTTATATTTATATACTGTGGTTCTTTTAATGTCATTCCTGCTGACTTATAGCTATCAATGGAAGGCACACATGATGATGTACCCTATTTTTACTCTGGTACTAACCAGCTACATGACATCTAAGTAACTATACTTCTTGTCTCATTTTATAGCAACACAGTGTGAGTTAAATATGTACTAATCCTTTTAAGAATGCTCGTATATACGTATGTTGAGTAAAGGGATACATTTGGTGAGACCAATAAAAAAGAAAACCATCTCTAGGAAAATCAGCACATGAAATGCCACAATGTTATCTTTTTTACCTGAACCTTTGACTCTGTGTTGCATCAGATATTTGTTGGATTTTACTCCTGCACCTCCCTATCTAAATATAACCATAATGAGCACCAGTATTCCTTGTACATTCACTATATTGTTACCAGCTGCAGCCTATTAAATCTCCTGTTTGGTGCAGCTTCTATACTCTTGAACATTTACTGTGCAAACAGCTTATTACTATACTGTGGAGCCTCAGTGGATATAGTCATTAACCTCTAGTCAAGCTTCTGATTCTGAAATGATGGGTCCTTCAGTTCTACATTCCCATACCTTTGTCTTTCTAGGATTATTTTATTTGTTTTGTTCAGGTCTGGATTTGATATCATAGCCTTCAGGAGCAGATGGTTACTTTTTTGCCACTTGCAATGCCACCAAGGTACAAGCTCTTGACTACTGCCTTTCATGTATTTAAGGAGTGCACTGTCTACTGGTCACCAGGAAAGTTAGAGGAGAAGTTTAAAGTGATTAACCAAATACCTACTAAGCTATCATGCCACTAATGAAACTGAATAATAAGGCACAACAAGTGTCTGTGTACTACATCATTAGATAGAAAGCTAATACACAGTTTTATTAACAATGAGAGCCTCAGGGAATCTCAGATCAGTTTTGTTATCATAGTACCATTAATAAACACCACAGGCAGTGTAAGATGTTTCTGGCATGTCTCTCAACCTCTTACTCTGAGAATTCTAGACAAAGCCAAAAATGAGACAAATGCCCAAAATCAAGCACAGATAGACATTGTTCTTATAAACTTAGAAAGTTATTAGGATAACAGGTTTTGCATTAGCATTCATTTTCTGAAGAATATGATGTCTGAAACTCAGATGTCTGTTATTTATTTTTATTTATTTATTTATTTTACATTTGTTTACTGGGGAGGTCCGACTGGACAGAGCTGTGCGTTTTCAGCGGCGCCCCCGGGAGAAAAGCTCCAGAACAATTGCTACCATACTATACATAAGACATTTACATGTGCATTGTGGTTTACACATTCACTTATAAAAAATATAGCAGATAGTAGCATATGACTGCATAAGATATTTATTATATTTAATATTTAATAGATATTATTTAGTGATTTCAGTCCTCAATGATTTGCCAGAAAAACACACATTTTATGAGGAATGGGCCAAAAAATATAAGGTAAAAACTTGGACATTATGCAAAATTCTAGACAGTTGACGGGTATGTTTTCTGGTATTATAGCCATTATGTCATGTGAGAAGGCAGAAGAACCAGTGATGTTAGTTGTTCTAATATCCAGGAAACTTTCAAGGAGGTTCAAACATTTTTTTACATAGATTCAAGGTTGCTGCAACAGCAATGTGTCTGTTTTTTTTTTTTTGGTTTTTTTGGGTCTCTTTTCTGCTACGAAACTCTACTGCATCACAGCTGAAGGGTTCTCTCCACCATATGCTCAGGGACACTGGCAACATTTAACAATATTTTAAAGGATCTCCACATGTAGTCAAGGTTTCTCCAACAGCAAGGGGCTATTTCTTTTTCATATGCAAAACTCCACTGTTGTCACATTAAGAAAGTCTCTGCTCTGACAATCAAGAATGCAATAACTGATTAATAGAGAGAACACTAATCTGAACTGTAACATTATATAACAGATAGTCCTAAATGCAATTGTTTCAACCACAAAGTCCTTATGAAAAGTTTAATCAAAAACATTGTATGCAAACAAAATGCACCCAAAATTTAACAAAAAATAAACTCCACATGTGCCTAAAATAATGTATGTATGTTGTACTACATTGCTCACCCTTTTTTACCCTGTTAATAACTCTGATATCAAAACTATTATATGTTAATACTACCTATTCTGTTATTTGAATCTGCTCTGTTTCTTGCATTGTAAATGAGATGACCGTTCTTCTATTGGTGTTAGCTTTATGCCTCATATCTGGGCAATGCCTGAAACTGGTTTCTCAGGATATGCACACATGGTTAACAAATTTTAAATAATAAAAATAAATAAATAGTGGAAGCACTAAAGAAGGTCCATATAAACTTTTCCCCAGATAGTCATGGTTCACTATAAGTGTAAGATGTTTCTTTTGTATAAAAAATGCACTTATGCCAATAGGTCCCTCTCTCTGTGCAAACAGAAATAATGGAGGCACTGAACAGTGGTTGGTTTTGCACATAAAGTCAAAGTTTCAGGTACAAGAAGGTGCCCATTTAGCAGCAGAACCCCATTGCACCAACAATCATATATCTCAACCTATTATCACAAGGAATCTGGACAAAAGCATAAATAATGGGGGGGGGCAAAGGCCCCCAAATAGGAACATTATTTAAATATTGCTCTTTTAGACTTAGAAAGTTGATAAAATAATAGGTGTCACATCACCATGAATTTTCTGAAGAGTATCCTGTAAAGTTCAAACTCAAATGCCTTGCATTCCTTTCTGACTTCAATCTTCACTGATTTGCCAGAAAACCAAAACTTTTACAAGGAACACACCAACAATATGAGGCAAAAATCTGGACATTCTGTGAAAATATGGATAGCTAAGAGGTATGCCAACAATGTCCCGTCCTCTGTGCAGTCAGGAATAATGGGAGTGGAGAGTAAGATTGAAACAATTTTTACATATACTGTAGTCAATTTTTGATTTTTGTAACTACAAAGTGCCCTTCCTTCGCTATAAAATTACACTCCATTAGAGTAATAAATACCCCCACACCATGTATTTGGGAGCAGGGGGACATTGAACATGACGCAAAGACTTTATACTTTTGGCTGCAAAACTCTAGCCCCTCACACCAAGAAGGTCCTTTGCCTGTATGTATTTATGTATTTAGAAATAGTGAGAAAACTGAACAAGGTGTAATGATGAATACAAGCTGTGATGCCCCTGCACTGGCCCAGTAATCAAGAAGCCTTAATACTCACCACTAGCACGAGTTAGGGAAGTACACATTGGGAGAATGACAAGTACACATGCAGTAAAGTACAATTTCCCTTAAGAGCACATAGAGATCACAGTCAGTCTGGGAGCTGGTTTCTCTCTTTCTCCAGATCCCCAATAAGACTCCATACTAGGACAGCTATAGGGTTAAGTTCTCAGCCGAGTGGCCAAGCTAAGACCTCCAACACCCTCTCTGTCCAACCAGTGCTTTGTGTCCCTGTCCAAGTAGCTGACACACACACTTTGAGATTTGACTTATATACAAGCCCTCAGACACTCCTGGGGAAGGCTGGCACAGGTTTACTAGCTATGCCCCCTTCTGCCCAGACTATAAGGTAGTTATCACTGCCACCAGCCAGCTCTTATCAACTACTTTTAAGGCCCTTACAAAAGGGTACCCAATCTTACTGTGTAATGTTACAATTATCCAAATGATAAGTGTGACCAACAACAAGCCTATTTGAGTGGCCTACATAGTGTCAACAAATACATATGCAAGTACTCTAAGAGCTTAAATCTCTCTAAATAAACCAGCCACAATTAAAAGGTTTAAATATATTTAATAATAAATAATAAAAGAACAAGGCAATACTCAAACAATACAGTAACTACAGAGTTCAGAATCACAGGAAATATTTTAAAACAACATTGCAGGACAGTCTCAAATAAATACAGGAAACATCTAAAGTAATCTTTACTATATTCCTATCTATATCTAAGAGAGATTACTGTACCCTGATTACTTACTATTAGCAAGGCAAGTCTTGATGACAGGATGTTTCCAGGTCCAAAGATAAATACAAAATGCACAGTCAGTGAAAGAGTTCTCAAATTAATATCAAAACATTATTGCTGGGTCAGCTGGATGACATCATTCTTTGTCACCTGCCTTCAGTTCCCAGGCTAACAGAAACCAACATCTATGTGTCAAAAATACTTATCTCTCAGATGTGCAGCTGTTAGGAAGTAACACAGCAATACAAAACACTTTACTTTTAAAACCTAGTAATTATTTCTGTTTCAAGACAATAGAAAGAAACCTCTGTCTGTAGATATCCTGTTCCTTCAGTGAAGCTGACAGATTAACACAATCCTAAAACAATTCACTTATGTTTTTAGAGTTTGCAAGTTAACTCTGTTCTTTTTCAGTAGGGTACACTGTGGTTAAATTCTTGAAACTCAGTACAGAACATAGAGTTCAACACACACTTCTGCACCAGTAGTTTATATACACATAACATATAGTTCTCTTGCATTTGTAATATGAGCCTTTGGATCTGTGCACACACCCAATAATGCCAGGGCACATGCATTATTCTTCTGGGTATCAGTAAAAAATGCAGCTGACAAGTAATTGTATTTCAAAGGTAAGGCATAAAATATATAACAGAATATTCAGACACTTAGATCTTCTATGAGTCTTTTGGCACCTCACTCCCCAGACAGTATAAATGGATACAGAGGGCTCCCATAATCATCCCCCGACTGTGTAGGGCCTCACAAAAGCTGTTGCTGGCTGGGGAAAAATGAGGGGGAAAAGTATTCATTTTCTGATTACTCTCTTTAACCTGAACAGAGCTGTGATACGACCCTTTTAGAATAAAGCTGATAATGGCCTCTGCTCTCAATCATACCCATTCTAAAACTAGCCCTGCTAAGATTTGTGTGCAAAGAAAGCTTCAGCAGGTTATGGGGGGGGGGCTGGGGATTATGCGGTTATTAATTCTATAATTTTCATCATAGTCAAATGTTCGAGGTGGGCACAGGAGGTCATTATAGTTTGTGTCTGGGCTGGAAATAGTGTGGCCATTGTTTCTTTTACTTTTTTCACAGAAATGTACAAAGAAAGTTACTATAACTTTCATAGGTGAAGTGTACTATATAGGAGCATCAAAGTACAATACCTTACTGTAATCGTTATTTTTTACCTTCCTCACAAACACACATCAGGCACATACACAGGTGGCTGTCTTAGGGGTTAGGAGTGAGTAGGCATGCTATGTATATGTATGTCAGCAGTCAGCTGAAATACATGACTGTGGCAACTTGAACCACTGCTTTCATCCTACTCTAACGCCAGATGGATGCACAGGCAGTGATTGACTTTTTGGTGTGTTAGAGAAGTAGGCAGTATTTCCAGATAGGACCTGTATATCCTCACAATAACTGGTTTGTTAGTTTATTGTGAGCGACTTTGTCAGCTTTGAACATTAAGCCTTAAGTACAACTTATGTCTTCCTTGAAAGAAAAAAAATAAGACTGAAATTCTTTTCTTATTCATGGTTTTTGTTTAGGTCATCGTTGGATTAAAAAGTTGGGGAAATCCTCTAAAATGCATCATAGAGCTTCTATAACCCCCATGAATTCTGGGGGCACCAGCTTAATTGAGTTATTTCCTAGATGGTTACTACTGTGCTGTCTTGGTCAGAAAAAGTGTGTTGAATGGAGGCAAGGAAAACTAAAGTTGAACAACAACAATGAATTTGTTTCCTTAATCATAATTTCTGTTTACGTCATCTTTGGATAAAACAGTTGTGTAAAAAGAAAATAAAACTTAAAAATGCACTTCAGAGCATATAGAAAGTTATGGCTACTTGAAAAAGCTGAAGAGTAAGGCAAAATGTGAGAAAAGGGAAAAAAGTAATGTGCATGGTAATGTGCATGGTATAAGGAGCCCAAGATGGAGGGAAACAAGGGGAAGGACGGGAATGTCTGTGTGTGTGTGTGTGTGTGTGTGTGTGTGTGTGTGTGTGTGTGTGTGTGTGTGTGGTAGGGGATAGTGTGAAGCATTAGGCAGTGCCTAGGACACCCTTTCACCTAAGTCCACCCATGTACATAGGCTTGTTGTAATGCAGCATTGCTGCAACTAAATGGCAGTAACTGTAAGTGTCCCTTCGTAAGATGGGCTAACATAATGTAGTACATAGGCCTGTTGTAATGTAACAGCATTGTAGATTACAGGTAAGTTCATGCATACTACTTCTAAAAGTTTGCATTATGAAGTAAAAGGTTGCTTAGGAGGGGTGGCAGCATGGTTGCCAGACGTCCCTATTTGGGCAGGACTGTCCCAAGATCAGCAGCCTGATCCCGAGTCCCGCCCTGCCGCTTTAAATCCCGGGCAGCCTCCACTTTGTTTTTTTTTTTTTTTTTTGATTGGCCCATATACCGGCATACGGGCCAATCAAAAAATCGCTAAACACAGAGATTCTTGTGTTTGTTTAATCGGAAGTTCGCGTTTAATGTGAAGCTCCGTGTTTAGATTTTGATTGGCCCGTATGCCGATATACAGGCCAATCAAAACATCACAAAACAGAGCTACTTCTGTTTAATGTGGAACTGCAATGTTCCGCATTAAACAGAAGTAACTCGTGTTAGCGATTTTTGATTGGCCCGTATAAGGGCCAATCAAAACATCGCAAAACAGAGCTACTTCTGTTTAATGTGGAACATCGCAGTTCTGCATTAAACAGAAGTAGCTCTGTTTTGCAATGTTTTGATTGGCCCATATACCGACATACATTATTTTTGATTGGCTCGGGCCAATCAAATAAAAAATAAACACAGAGCTACTTCTGTTTAATGTGGAAAGATAAAGACGTGGAAGACCTTTTTTTTTTTTTTTAGTCCCTACCTGGCCAGTTGGAAATCTGGCAACCCTGGATAGCAGTGACAGGGTGATACAGACTGGAAGTGCCTAAGGGGACCCCAACTTGATATTTGCTGGGGTCCCACAAAATGATAACATCGGCCCTTTGTATATTGATATATATATATATATATATATATATATATATATATATATATATATATATATATATATATATATATATATATATATATATATATATATATAGGTTTATTATCAAAATCGTGAATGACAGAATGAATTCTATTCATTCACGTGAATCACAACACCGAAAACTACAGAAGAAGAAAGTCAGTCGAATGTAACATCGAATATTCAAAGTCGGCATTATTCGACATACTTCTTCCTCTGCACCTTTGAGAACAGGAACAGAAGTTATACTTTTCAGCAGTACGTACGTACTGCACAACACTAAACTGTATGCCCCACACCCCCTGCAAATTATATATTCCAACTCTGAGATCGCACTACAGTGGGGAAAAGGGTAAATTTCCCGATCTGCAATGTACCACGATCTCTAGTCCTAAGGTCGACCATATATATGCAAATGCACAGTGCATTTGCTGAACCAAAGACTCGAAAGCATGTAGGTTCAGCAACACAGGAGTCAGCCAACTGTTATTCTACATTCTGTGTTCACTGAACCTACACTTGTCATTTTGATAGTAAACCTGTACATATATATATATATATATATATATATATATATATATATATATGTATATACATATACATATACATATACATATATATATATATATATATATATATATATATATATATATATGTATATACATATACATATACATATACATATAAAATTTAGTGAAATAGTGTTGGACAAAGTTGATGACAAATTCTTCAAACAAAAAAACTTTTTTTTGTACCAGCTCAGAGAGTGGACATTGAAATAACATTAGTGGACTTAAGGTTGTTTTCCCATAAATTAAATGTCAACCTATTATTCACTAGCACTAAGTAACTATTCTAATTATTTACCAGTTTGTACCAGCTGTGTCAACACTTTTTACATTCTCATACTCAGCATTTGAGAAGCATTGTAAGAGTGAATTTCGAAGTGTATGTTTGAATAAACTTGGGAAAAAAAAGTACATTTAATGTAGCCAGTAAAAAAATAAAGAAATTAGACCAGTTAAGTAAAAACAAAGACATCCAGATTATGAAGCCAAACAAGGGCTGGTGTAGTTCTCATTAACACAACTGATTATGCATCAAAGATGTGTATTCTTTTAAGTAATAATGGAAGTGGTCAATACAGCATATAAGAAAATAGAGAGTGTTCTTACAGAAGCCTTACTGAATGAGGAGATTTCTAAACAGAGATAGGATTATTCTCATGTGGGAAACCTTTTATTCCAGGTTTACTTGAAATACATAACGTATACAATAATAATTTAGAACCCCCATTCAGACTTGTCAGCAGCTGGTTCAAAGACCAAAGCTTTAGCTATTTATATGGACAAAAAATTAAAACACTTTATACTTGTTTCAATGTGTCTTAAAGAATACATGGCATTTTGAGACATACTGAGGAATTATGATTACAATTACGATTCCATTTTAGTTACAGCAGGCATAACATATTTATACACAGCATTCATCACTTTGTGGGGTTTAATATTTTTCAAAGAGTTTTTGTTGAGGATTAGACTTTGTCGGGAGAGGACATTAAGTTATTGAACTTGTTTATGGAACTGGTTTTAACCAATAATTATTTTGTATTTGAAATGTATGCTACCATTAGACTAGTAGGGTAATGTTGTGAGCAGCAGTTGCACCATATATGCAAAAGTTGTATTATGCTGGTGAGAACAAACATTTGTGTTCAGCAGTGAGTTTTTAAGCTATACAAAACGTTATGTAAGATTTTTAGATAACATTTATTTTTTCATTTGTAGTGCATCTAAAGAATTATTGGTTAATTGTTTTAAATATCTCAGTTCTACCATTCAGTTTTCATATTTTACTTATCAGACTTCTACAGAAGAGAGTATTTTTATAGATATTAAAATTATTAGAAATTGTAATGTAATCAGTTTATTAATACTATGTTTAGAAAGAAAACATTTTCAAATTCCTATTTACATTAAAAGGCCAAATGATAAGACTTTCAAATATTATTTCCAAAGATGACATTTTTTAAAGAACTGAGGATACTTGTACAATGGTTTAAAATAGTAGATATCCTGCTACATTATTAAAATCATTAGGGACAGAAATTTGCATCAGAAGGTATACAGATTTCTAACCAATTTTAAAGTCCTCTTTAAAGAAAGCACAGAATAAAGAAGGATTGTTAGGATCTAATAGTGAAAACGCCTTAACTGCAGGTTACTCTATGGGCAGTTAGGCTATGCAGAATATTACTATTAAAAATTGGCCAATTTTACTAAGTCATTCAAAATGTAACTAGAAGTTACCACCCCATTTTTGTGTTTAGGAAAATGTTTATAGGTTCATAGGTTCATAGGTGTGTACTAGGCTAATGACCCTAGAGCCTTTACAAGCCTAGCCCATAGGATTACCCTGGCATCATGCCACCCGACCTTAGTTCCTAGTGCCTCTGCCGAGTAGAACCACTGGAGTGATCCCCAGGGTGAATTTTCTATTTCCCATCCACTCATCAAGATTTCTCTTGAAGAGGGCCAGTAAGGTGCTTTGCTTGACATGTAGGGGAAGTCTATTCCATAGCAGGGGCAGTCTCTGGGTTATGAACCTGTCCCTCCAGTATGTTCTGTTTATTGTGGTAATGAGGTTGAGGTCTCTGGAGCATGTGGTGCGGAGGGATTGGGATTTCTTTAGATGTAGTATTTCTAACAGAACTGGGTCAGACATGGCTTTGTAAGTCAAGCAGAGATCGCCTCTAAGCAGGCGATATGAGACAGAGAATAGCAGGAGTTTTTTGAGTTGATCCATATAGGACAAGTGTTTAAGGCCTAGGATCCTCTTTGTGAGGTACTTTTGCAGCCTCTCCAGTTTTTGCAGGTGTCTAGTGAGGTACATGCCAAATGAGGCATTGTACTCGATGATTCGCCTAATGAGGGAAGAGTAGAGGGAGACAATGACCTCTTTCTTCCTGGATGCAAAACCCTTAATAATGAGATGTGCCACACAGAAGAGAGGTTGCTGTCAACCTGTGTTCCCAGATCTCTTATAACCCCGTCCATGTTCAGTGGACTACCATCAATGTGGTAATTCAAGGAAACCAGGTTTTTCCCAAGGGGGATGACAACACATTTTTTGGCATTGAGCTTAAGGCCATGGTTCTGACACCCTGTGGGACACCACTCATGATTGGTCAGCAGTCTGACTTGGAGTCAGCTACTTTCACACTGTGGGTTCTATCTGTAAGCCAGTTTGCAACCTACCTAGTGATATAGGGGTTGATGCCAAGCTTAGTGAGTTTTTCTATGATTCCCAAGTGGGGAATGGTATCAAAGGCCTTGGCCAGATCAAGGTAGGCTGTATGAACCACCTTACCTTCATCTACAGCTCTGGTGACTGACTCAAAGAAGTTGACCAAGTTGAGCAGGCATGATCTACCCTTCACAAAACCAAACTGTGTAGGATTCAGAGTTTGGAGATTCCCTATAGCCTTGTTTATTAGGTCTATGATGATGCGTTCCTTAGCTTTGCATATCACACTCATCAGGCTAATGGGGCAATAATTCCCAGGGTCTTTAGTCACTCCTTCCTTTGTGGAGAGGAATGACTGTAGCAGTGTGCCATTTGGTAGGGACAAAGCCTGAGGTGAGGCTGTGATTGAACAGGGCACACAGGTGAGGTGCCAGTTCACTCTGTAGTTCATGTAGAACACAGCCAGAGACATTGTCAGGTCCCATGGAAGCTGTATTCTTGGCCTTGGACAGTGCTGTTTTAACCTGTGTAGCAGTAATACTGAGTGCCTGGCAATCTACTGGCATTGTGATTGGTCCTTTGAGGGGGGAGAGAAGAGCAAAGTTAGCACTGAATCTGTCGGCCAGTATATTGGCAATATCTGATGGCTCAGTATAGGAGATATCATTGTGCAGTAGCTCAGAGCAAATCTGGGTATTGCCGTGGAGATTCTTTACATAACTATAGAAGGCCTTGTGGTTGTCTTTACTATCTGCTGCAATTCTGTTTTTATAGCTAGCTTTAGAGGATTTGATGAGGGTGTTTTGGCTTCCCTTGTTTTTGAGGAGAGTGTCTTGGTTCTATTAGGTATGGTGAGATCCATGCATTTGTGTACGTGTTCATACAGTACATTGGTATATGATTCAGCGGACATGAAACTATTCTCCATTTGCATGTGTGCTGTGAAGTTAGCCACCTCTGTTTTAGGAGCCCAAAGTTAGCTTTGGAGAAGTTTTTCATGGTGGTTACCTTTGTGGGTAGGGTGGGAAGGATCTGGATTTCCAAGGTGATTAGTTTGTGGTCCAATCTAACCAGGGAGGAGTTGACTATTGGTGTAGAGCAATGGTCGCCCAAGTTAGTAATGACCAGGTCAAGGATGTTGCTACCTCTAGTGGGGGTAAGAACAAGCTGGTCCAGGGCATTGGAATTAATGAATTCCAGAAAGCATTGGGCAAGTGTATTGGTACATCAGTAGTTTTCCCAGTTAATGGAGGGGTAGTTGAAATCACCCAGTATGAGAGTGTTACGTTGGACCCTAATATTCTCCAGGGTGCTTAGAAATGTGGAATGTGTCTTGGGATATGGCTGGGGACCTATAGCAGTCTACAACCTGATTCTATGTCTTACCCAGTGTTAGCTGCACCTGAAGTATCTCAGATGCATTATGTTGGGCTACCAGTCTGGAGGTGTGTGAATCCTTTATGAATTGGAAACACCACCACCTTTGGAGCTTCGGTCCAAGTTCTGGGGCCAAAAGGTGTGGAATAAGTTATAGCCTGGTAGTGCAGGGGTGCTTTCTGCTGCCTTGAACCAGGTCTCTGTTACAGCACAAATGTCAATGTTCTCCATTTTAAGGAGTGCTTCGAGCGAGTGCATTTTGAGATTTAGACTTATAGCGTTGAGCAGCATGACCCTCAGATTGCATTTGTTTGTAGCTGTTATGGTGGTAATTTGGTCTTTGGAACACAGCCTAAAAAGGCACTATAGGGGTGGCAAGAGCCTTGGCCAGTATCCAGAAGTCCAGGGGTGACAGATGCAGGCCATCACTGGCAAAGCATTGAGGTCTGTCAGTCATGTCATCCCAGGCAGAAAGATACTGGATTGCCTTAGAATGAAAACAGAAACTTAGCCAATTGTTGAAATCAATCATTTTCTGCTTGTACTGTGGTATCATTCTGGGTGATGGTAGGATGCTGCTCAGGGCTAGGGTCATACACACCTGGGCTACATAGTCCGAGAGCTCCTCCATGTCTCTTTTCATCTAGTCCAGGGAGGTACATCTCAGGTCATTCACACCCACATGTACAATGACAGAGTCATATTTGTACCTGTTGTTGAGGGACCTGAGTGCATGTGCTATGTGGCGGATCCTGGCGCCTGACAGGCAGCTGACTGTTACTTTCTCATTATTCAACCTAGTGAGTGGGACATCAGTGTGCATCACTATCGAGTCACCTATGACTAGTGTGTTGGGCATGCTGTTTTGCCTTAGGGGCTTTGGTTGAGTGGCACACTGTTTAGGAGAGTTATGTGTCTTGTGATTAGTGTTATGTTGTGTTGGTCAAGTGCATTTCTGCCTTGGAGGTCTCTGCTGTTTGGGTAGATTTTTATTGAGAGCCTCTGTGAAAGTGGCTGTGTGTTTTATATTTTTATGTGAAGGCAGTGCTGGTGTGTGTTCTGGAGGGATATGTGTTCCATGTGGTGTGGTGCAAGTGTTGATTTTCTCCTCTTGAACAGCTATTCTATCTTGGCTGGAGAATGTGTGGCTTCCAATTTGTATATATAAGTGCATCCCTCACAAGTCTGAGTGTTGGGAGGTAAGAGGAGAGGGTTGTCAGTGTACATGAGGCAGTTGCTACATTGCCTCAGGATGCCCAAGTTCACCAGGTTAATAGGAGAAAGCACAGAGAACTGACCTTTATACATGCCTGCAGGTGTGGGCATTAATAAGTACTGGAGCTGTTTCCTTGTAGAACATTTAGTGCTGGTAGCACTTTTGTGTGCTAAAATAATTGCTACAAGAAGTCTGGTAAAGTGCTAAACTAATAAGCTAGTAAAAGTGCTGGAGAGGAGAGAGCTAGCAGATCTAAGGGAAAAATTGAAGAGCAGACTTTGGCATTGCTCAGAAGCTTACAAACAGTCCTGGATACAGCAAATTTGTATCAGGACTAGATTAGTTATAGGAAAGGCGGGGAACAAGCGCAAACGCAGATTTTTAAACCAGAAAGTTGAAAGAGATGGAAAAAACTGCCCAAACGGCCAATAAGCTACAATTTCTGGGTGAGAAACCATTCCTCTTGTGGTAGATAGCCTACCTAGTGCTTACCACTCCCACTGATAAGCTAGAAGGCGTCCCTCAAACACAGAAAGGCATGGGGGGCTCAGAAGTTTACAAACAGTCCTGGATACAGCAAATCTGTATCTGAACTAGACTAGTTACAAGAAAGGCAGGAAACAAGTGCAAATGTGGGCTTTTAAACCAGAAAGTTGAAAGAGATGGAAAAACTGCCCAAATGTTCAATAAACTACAATTTCTGGGCCAAAAAACTACTCCTGTTGTGGTAGATAGACTACCTAGTACTTACCACTCCCACTGATAAGCTAGAAGGCTTCCTTCCAACATAGAAAGGCTTGGGGGGCTCAGAAGTTTACAAACAGTCCTGGATACAGCAAATCTGTACCTGGACTAGACTACTTACCGGAAAGGTGGGGAATAAGCGCAAATGCAGGCTTTTAAACCAGAAAGTTAAAAGAGATGGAAAAACTGCTCAAACGGCCAATAAACTACAATTTCTGGGCCAGAAACCACTCCTCTTGTGGTAGATAGGCTACCTAGTGCTTACAACTCCCATTAATAAGCTAGAAGG
Organism: Protopterus annectens; assembly: GCF_019279795.1. Classification (NCBI taxonomy): domain Eukaryota; kingdom Metazoa; phylum Chordata; order Ceratodontiformes; family Protopteridae; genus Protopterus; species Protopterus annectens. Next base: position 1,540,026,903 of record NC_056725.1, on the reverse strand, counting down.
CTTCCCTACAACACAGAAAGGCTTGGGGGGCTGAGAAGCTTATCAACAGTCCTGGATACAGCAAATCTGTATCTGGACTAGACTAGTTGCAGGAAAGGCAGGAAACAAGCTTAGAATTTTTTTTCAGAAAGCAGCTAAAACAGCACTAAAACAATTCAAGTGCAGTGTAAGCTAGCACACTTGAGTGTGTAGCAGTATTAAAGCAAATAAAGTTTAAATAAATGCAATTTATTCGAAATGTATTGTGAACTAAATTCAATTGTTGTTTTATTTAACTCTGAACAGTTAAAAAGTGCCAAAAGATATACTTATCAGCTGAGAAGCACACTCAGTCAGAACACAAGGAGATTTTTTTTTTTTAGTTTTTGTTAGTAAAGTGCAAGGGGAGAAAGGAGAAACAGAAGATAATTCAAGGTTAAGAACCTAAGCAGGTTGGCCTTCTCAAATGTTCTCTCTGTATTTGGTAGAATGAACACTAGACTGGGAGGAGTGTCCCAAATCAAATTTACAGTAGGGGCGGGCAACTGCAAAGCCACCAACTATAACAAACACCGCAGGAATAGGGTCAGTGAGAGGGAGAAAACCAGTTTCAGAACAGATCAGAAACAAAAAATAATGCCAGCAAATATATAAAATAATTCAGTCAGCAAATATATAAAATAATTCAGTCAGGCAAAAATTAAGACAATGCAGAACTCTGAAAAGTTAAAGTGTCAAGAATTATACTTATCAGCGATATATTTCTAGATTGTTTGAGAGCATTCTTCAGTCAGAACACAAGGAGTTTCTAACAGTGTATGCAGGAATTTACAAACAGGGGCTATTTTTAAATCAGCAAGCCTTGAAGTAATCAGATACAAAAGCTGTTAAACCAGTTTTATAAACTTTAACACCACCACAGGAATGGGGGGGGGGGCAGATCAGAAACAATGCGAGCAAATATATAAAATAATTCAGTCAGGCAAAAAAATGAGTGATTCAGAAATGTTTAAATTTAGCACAGTGGCACTAAACCTGCTTTATCTGTTCACAACCATATGCTCACTTTCAGGCAAAGCAAGGTAGATATATCCACAACCCGTGTTGCAGTGAAAGTGCAACCACTTCAGAAAATAACTTGAAAATGTTATTTGAAAAAGAGAAAGGTGACACCAATGCCAATTACATGAGAAAATATGGCACATACAAACATTGCTGTTTTATCCTGGAAGCCCCCCCAGAAAATAGTAAATGGTTACCCTAGAGTAATATAGCTATCAGGGAGATGCAATTATAATACAGGTAGAGTAGCTTATATTGCATTCTGTCATTCCTGTGACACCTACTATGTTGGTAAAACTGAGAGAAGACTCAAAGAACATATGAGTATATGTACATTATAAAGAAACATGCCAATAATAATGCATTATTTAAACACTATTATGTATCAACTTTAAGAAGTTTGAAAGGATTTATTACTGAGAAAGTTTTAAAATCAACAAGGGATGGAAATTGGTAATATAGACTAGAGTATATGGAATTACTGTAGCAGTTGAGATTGAATGCTAACTTTTGACCAGGAGTGAATTATTTTATTTGTATTTCAAATGGGCAATGTATGTGTGATTAAGAAAACCTAGCAAAATGATGCAGCCAGCTGAACTAACAAAGTCATCCATGTTATAAGCTAAAAATCACATAATGAATTGCTATATATGATAATTAGGCTACCAACATGTCAGAGTGATTCAGAAATGTTTAAATGTAGCACAGCGCCATTAAGCCTGCTTTATCTGTTCACAACCATATGCTCACTTTCAAGCAAAGTAAGGTAGATATATCTACAACTGGTGTTGCAGTGAAAGTGCAACTACTTCACCAAAGGGATCTTCCTCATCCACAGGCAGGTTTGCTAGCATCCAAGGATAAAGCAGATGACCAGCCATGAGGATGACCCCTCATCCCTGACAGACAACCCAGAGAAGACACTGCATGGTCCACTTTATGATTCGATCTATCCAATGAATCATGCATACAGGTCATGAACTCCCATTTGTCAGCAAGCACAGCCTGGATCACCCTCACAACCTCTGCCATGGTGCTGGTGGAACTAGTCTATGCCATCACAATGGCCCTACACATATGTTGGATAGCAAATACTGATGCACTATCCACAGGGGATGGATGGTAACCATACCTACAATGAGCACCAATATCAATCCTCCTGTGTGGACCCCATGGTCACATGTGCTAGGGTCAGAGTCATACATCTTTCTTCTGGGGTCCGCCACACTTCCGATTTACAGTATCCCCATCAAGCTGTTAGTCTCAGATGGTAGCCTGTCCTGAGTATGCACTGTCATTGAGATTGTGTCAGCACTCTAATTAGGGAATTTGGGGGTCACACTCTCTTTGCCCAACATTTTGCACCACCTGATTGTGCCAGGTCATCACTGCCCTCATTGTCAGAGGTAAAGATCCTCCAACATCAGATGGGGATAGTTCCACAGCGCATGTGCCAGATAATGACTCACTCATGAAGATACCAAAACAAAAACTATCCAATGTAAATTATGACCCAGCACCACGATTACACATGCAAGTGATATCCTTTAAACTATAAAAATATTATATTGAGGTATAACCCTGTCCATACCTTGTGCAGATGGATGTTGCAGCTGGATGCCAGATATACGTATATGCTAGAAGTGAGACAGGTCTGTGGAGCTGGTACTGCTTTTAAGTGAGGTCATTAACTTCTCCATTTCTGTAAAAGGTGGTTCAGTAGACAGCCCACCACCTGTCATCCTCTGTTCCTATGGCAGAGTCTCTGCTCTGTAAATGGCAGCACAAATCATATCAGTCAAACTCAGGTGGACCATACTGTAATTATGATCCTGACCACCCACAGAATTAACATTGTTGAAAACTTCCTGCCAGACATGGTCAGGGAAGGGCTGGTTAGTGGAATGCACTGCAGAGAGATGTCCAGCATGAAGCTAGAGGGCTTCTGGTACAACTTCATTTCCAGCCTCTGTAAACTTGGGCTTGGGAGTGAATGTGATTATCTGCACCTGTTTCTTCAGCACAGGTTTGTTGGTATGGAAAACAGGAAAGTTGTGATCCTAAATGGGTTTTAGCAATCCTAATAGTAATACTATACAAACAGGGCATTTGCTTTGCTTTAGTTGGACCTGGTGCTAAAACATATATCCACAAAAGAGTCTTGAACTGAATGTCAGGCATTATTGGTCCTAAGCACAATATTCCATCCAAAAAAAAAAAAACAGCACAAGTGCAAGTTAACAAGCACACAACTTAAACACATAAGCACTGCAATATAAGTGATACAGAGGATGTGGCTAATAACATATATATATATATATATATATATATATATATATATATATATATATATATATATATATATATAGAGTCTATATCATGTTGTTGAACTCTTAAAAGTTCGAACATCATATGGTCTATACCATATGATCGAACTTTTAAAAGTTCGAACGCTTCAACGGAGATCTCCGTATAGTGAAGAATGGGAAGATTTACCTTTTCTGCACTGTAGTGCGATCTCAGAGTTCGTATATTTAAAGAGCGGGGGGGGGGGGTGCAGAGGGCTTGCCCTCCTGCTTAAACCATTCAGGCAGGTTTTTTCTTTGGTTTATTTATTTTTTTATTACATTTTCGAACTTTTAAAAGTTCAATCATATGGTGTCTACAATATGACATTCGAACTTTTAAAAGTTTGATACTGTAATACAGATGCTATATATATATATATATATATATATATATATATATATATATATATATATATATATTCCACTGACCAGCCCTTCCCTGACCATTGTCATGCTGCTCAACGCTAGAAGTCTAAATCTCAAGATGCACTCACTCTAAGCACTCCTCAAAATGGAGAACATCAATATTTGCCCTGTAACAGAGACCTGGTTTAAAGCAGCAGAAAGCTCCCCTGCATTACTAGGCTATAACTCATTCCAAACCTTTCAGCCCCAGAACATGGACCGAAGCTCCAAAGGTGGTGGTGTCTCCATATTCATAATGGATATGTACACCTCCAGATTAGTAGCCCAGCATAACGCGTCTGAGATACTCCAGGTACAACTAACATTGCGTAAGATGGAAATTCAGGTCGTAGCCTGCTATAGGTCCCCAACCATGTCTCAAGACTCTCACTCCACATTCTTAAGCACCCTGGAAACTATTAAGATTCAACCCAACACTCTCATACTAGTTGACTTCAACTACCCCTCCATCAACTGGAAAAACCTACTCATGTACCAATGCTCTGGCACAATGCTTCCTGGAATTCATCAGTTCCAGTGCCCTAGACCAGCTCATTCTTACCCCCACTAGAGGAAGCAACATCAACATCCTTGACCTGGTTATTACTGACATGGACAATCACTGCTCTACACCAATAGTCAATTTCTTCCTGGTTAGATCCGACCACAAACTAATCACCATGGAAATCCACATCTCACCTACACCCCCCACAAAGGTATCCACCATGACAAACTTCTCAAAAGCTGAGTTTGGACTCCTAAAAACATGCCAATGGAAAAATAGATGCATGACTGCTGAGTCATACACCAATGCCCTGTATGAACATGTACATAAATGCATGGAACTAGCCATACCCAACAGAACCAAGACGCTCTCCTCCAAAAAAAGGAAACCAATCTGGTGGCCCTCTACCATTAATAAACTCTATAACAGAAGGAAGAAACTATTACAGAAAAAGGTGAAGTCCCAAGATTGGAAAAGTTCCCTTATCAGCCTCAACAAAAAGTTGAGCTCCCTCATCAAAATCTCCAAAGCCAGCTATGTAGGCAGAATTGTGGCAGACACTAAAAACAACCACAAAGCATTCTATAAGTATATCAAGAATCTCCACGGCGATACCCATATTTGCTCTGAGTTACTGCACAATGGTACCTCCTATACTGAGCCAACAGATATTGCCAACATACTGGCCAACAGATTCAGTGCCAGCTTTACCCCTCTCTCCCCCCTAAACGATCAATCTCACTACCAGAAGAATGCCAGACACCCAGCATTACTGCAGCACAGGTTAAAGCTGCATTGTCCAAGGCCAAGAATACAGCTTCCATGGGACCTGACAATATCCCTGGCTGCATTCTACAGGAATTACACATCTGTGTGCCCTGTTCACTCACATGAATTACACATCTGTGTGCCCTGTTCACTCTTAGCCTCACCTCAGGCTTTGTCCCTACTGAATGGCGCTCTGATACAGTCATCCCTCTCCATAAAGGAGGAGCAACTGCAGACCCTGGAAATTATCTCAACATTAGCCTGACAAGTCTGATATGTAAGCCTATGGAGTGCATCATTATGGACCTAATTAACAAGGATGTAGGGAATCTCCAAACTCTAGATCCCATGCAATTTAGCTTCATAAAAGGTAGATCATGCCTGCTCAACCTGGTTGACTTCTTTGAGTCAGTCACCAGAGCTGTGGATGAAGGTAAGGCAGTTCATGCAGCCTACCTCGATCTGGTCAAGGCCTTTGACACCATTCCTCACTCTGGAATTATTGATAAACTCACCAAACTAGGCATCGACCCCTATATCATTAGGTGGGTTGCAAATTGGGTCACAGATAGAACCCACAGTGTGAAAATAGCAGATTCCAAGTCAGACTGTCGACCAGTCACGAGTGAAGTCCTACAGGGATCGGTCCTGGGTCCTCTCCTGTTTGGCATCTACTTCTCAGAAGTCCAGGCCAACATGGAGGGACTCTGGCTGACCAAGTTCACAGACGACTGCAAGATGGGAGCCATGATTAACTCCCCAAGTGATGCAGACATCCTACAGAAAGGCCTCACTGAGACTGTGTCAAAACCATGGCCCTAAGCTTAATGCCAAAAAATGCATCGTCATCCCCTTTGGGAAAACTCACTTTCCACTAATTACCACATCAATGGGAGCCCAATGAACACTGAAGGTGTTATAAGAGATCTAGGGACACAGGTGGACAGCAACCTCTCCTTCGACCACCACGTTGCCACTATGGTCAGAAAGTCCTTCTATGTGGCACATCTCATTACCAAGGGTTTTGCATCCATGAAGAAAGAGGTCATCATTTCTCTCTACTCTTCTCTCATTAGACCAATCATAGAGTATAATGCCCTATTTGGCATGTACCTCACTAGACTCCTGTAACAGCTGGAGAGGCCACAAAAGTACCTCATGAAGAGGATCCTAGGCCTTAAACACATGTCCTACATGGACAGACTCAAAAAACTCCAGCTATTCTCTGTCTCATATCGTCTACTAAGAGGCGATCTCTGCTTGACTTACAAAGCCATGTCTGACTCAGCTCTGTTAGAAATGCTATATCTAATAAATCCCAATCCCTCCGCACCACATGCTCCAGAGACCTCAACCTCATTACCACAACCAACAGAGCATGCTGGAGGGACACATACTGGAGGGACAGGTTCATAACCCAGAGACTGCCCGTGCTCTGGAATAGACTATACATACATTTCAAGCAGAACATCTCACTGGCCCTCTTTAGGAGAAATCTTGATGAGTGGATGGGAAATAGAAAGTTCACCCCGGGGATCACTCCAGTGGCTTTACTTGATAGAGGCACCGGGAACTAACATCAGGCAGCATGATGCCAGGGCACTTCTATGGGCTAGGCTTGTAAAGGCTCCAGGGCCATAAGCCTAGTACACACCTATGAACCTATAAGGTACACAACAGTACAATGGTGTATAGAAAACTACTGTTGCTACAACCTGCTTTAACAAGCACATGTGCTACTATAGTCATTACAGTTTATATGCACCTTTAAGAGAGTTTTGGCCACTACATGTAGAGACACTAACAAACTGATGTCACTTTTAGGCCTTACATTAATCATCTCACAAAAAGCTATCCTTAGACAAAGAAACACATGTAAAATGTACCACTTACCCTTATTTAAGCAGATATCCCCTTTATCAGCAAACTGTTGAAGTAGCACACAGGATTAAACACCATTCACATTGTAGTCATTATTTTCTGTAACACAGTGAAGATCTGTGCTTCTTGTCATGCTTATACCCCCCTGTTTGAAATTATTAGGCTAATTAGTCCACATTACTGTTTCTAAATCACTCAAGTTGCATGATGAGTAAACCTAATAAACATTGTGAAAAGTATGACATGATGCCATGCCTACACCTGAGCACCTGTGGGCAGCTCAGCACACCAAAGGTACACATAACAGATAAGGACTCAGAGAATTATCATTCCATAAATAACATTCTGAAGATGAAATCACTATAAAGTAGATATTCTCAGCAGCAAACAGAAGGATGGAGGACTATCATGTTTCACACCTTAAAGTGTCATTGGAACCATAATAACACAGTACTTATATCATATTATTTTTGCACCCATTGCAGAAATGAGGTACCTCTCAGTGCTCCTCATTGTGCAGAAGCTGAAACATTGAAGAAGTCAATTGGGCATCAATTCCCTAACATTTTCTCCTGATATCTTTGAAGGTGAGACAATTATGGCTGATGAAGTTGAGGTTAATGCTCTTTTTAGAGCGTAGAGGTGATGTGAGGAAGAGTCCAAGATTTTTCTGGGCATCAGCCATAGGAATTACACCCAGATGGTCCTGCAGAATGACTTCACCAGGTCACAGTGTAAGGCTGATGCTTGCAATAATTTGACCAAGGCTGTCACCCATGCACCTCAAATCCCACACATAAGGGAACAATGTTATCACCATTACAGCAACCTGAGTCAACGCAAGCCTGAACCAAGGGGAGGCTGAAGTTAGGGTACAGTTACCACCTCTGTATTGTAAGAATGCCATCTTTTAGTTAAAAATAACTATCCTGCCACTGCAAGCCACCATCCAAGTTTTCATTTTGCCCTTTTTATACCTCTAGTCTCTGCAGAGAACAAAATGAACAGGGAGATGCAAAGCAGCAGACTAGAGCACCTAAGAGAGCACTGCAATGGGGCAAATACATGCTATCATGAAAAATGTCTGTATTTACAAAGTAACACTTGTAGCCATTAAAAATACATTTCTATAATTTTATACAGCAATACCACATCTTGAAGTACTGGTATAGTTTTTAGGAAATTAGTCTGACTGCAAAGTTTGAAGTGCACTTCTGCATGACTCCTCCTGCTGTACAGCTAGACAAGTGGCTCATCATGTTATGTGAGTGTGTGTGTGTGTGTGTGTGTGTGTGTGTGTGTGTGTGTGTGTGTGTGTGTGTGTGTGCGTGTGTGCGTGTGTGCGTGTGTGCGTGTGTGTGTGTGTGTGTCTGTGTGCATTCAATGAGATTATGAGGATAGTGTTGGGTTCACCCCGACAAAAAAAAAATTGTTGTCATGGCAGAGTATATATGTTATATCAATGCATCCCTACTGGTCCATATATGTAATATCCATAAGTAGGATTTTGCTGGGCATTACTCAATATACAGTTGAAGTAACACTCCCTTGTCTGTCAACTGTGCTGGCCAAATTTAATTGTCTGAGCTGTATGTATGTTATGTATATGTATCATTTTATTATTGTCAGAACTCAAATTGCATCTTTGATTAATAGCTCCTGCTATTAATTGTGTTATGTCAGTCTGCATGTGGTGGTGATATTTGGCATAGATCACAAACAAACAATCAAACAAACAGGTTGATGATATATCTTTGTAACTCCTAAAGTACTGAAAGGTTATTATGCTTCACTGTATCAGTACCCACACAATTACAACTGCAATTTGTAATTGAGTTTGCATGTCTCTTCTCCCACCCTCTTTGATGCTATCCTTTCTTTATCATACATTTATTTTGTTTTCCTTTTTTCTCTCCATTTCTGTTACTGTTATATGCAGCAGCACAGTAACCTGCACCTAACCCACAGTAAAGGCCTGTCAGTCCCTACAGGTGGCAGAAGCAGTGCCACCATCACCAGAGGCACACAGCACATCTGGGTTCCACCCTACCAGCTTCTTCTCCACACCTGTTACCCTACTTGCACCACCTGTGTCAGGTAGCCCTGTACCACTGTGTAGTACAGTGGTACCCAGCAGAAGTAGTGCAGGTGGAGGTGACACTTTTGTCGCCCATCAGGAACTGGCCGAACTTGTAAAGGAGATACTAGACAGGAGATTGAATGCTCACATCAGCTATCTAGAATCTGTGCTCCTGCGAATGAGTTGCATCCCTGCTCAGTGCTAGCTCCACCTTCAGTCCCATCTTACAACCCAGTATTCCCACCCCTTCTGTGACTATGCCCACCCCTGTATGTGGTACAATCCTCCCTTCACCATTGTCTTCCCTATGTTTGATGTCTGCTTCACCAATGCACTCCCCCTCCCTCATTGTGTTCTCCCCTCTACCTGTCAGCCATAGCTGTATTTCCCTGCTACCTATCCCCCTCTTCCTCCTCTTACCAAACTTTTTCTTCCCTGACTTCCTTCCTTCCTCAATTTTCCCTTCACAAAAATAAATAAGTAAATAAAAGGGCACCTGTCCAACCAAAAAATACTCCAACTCATACCTCTCAGCTTCCCACACACTTGACTAATGTACACTTGATTGGCTCCAATTGTTCAAAATAAAAAGTATAGCTTTCTGACAAACAACTGAAGGGTTCTGTTACTAAATAATTTAAATTATTATTGTAATTTACCATGATTACTGAGCTAAGAAGTTGAGAGGTATGATTCTATTCTACCTCCATTCTGCTTATTTCTTATTTGCTCACCTTGTGCCCTTCCCTCTGATTGCTTCCTCTTTTCATTTCTGTCCTGTACTCCCATTACCAACCTGCAATCTAGTAAAAAGATAGATAAGTACAACACATATACATTGATACATTGCACAATGGGTCAAAGACAGCAACATCAATACATATGTACAACCAATGACAAATGTCAGTCCTCATCCTAAAGCAAAAATGAAGAAAAATCCTTGGACTGCACTAGCATCTTGACACTGGTTATGCAAATGAGCTAATCATGGCTGTACATCAGCATGCCAATGTAAATGCAGTTAAGCAAATGTCTTTATTCAAACTTTTATGATGTCTCAGTGTGCTCATAATATCATTTCTACTCTGTAAATATACCGGGTAGGATGTTTGGCCCCCATGGGAGTTGTATGGCATTTTACAATGTTAGATATTCACTCTGCAAATGTACATTTCCTTGATGTGTCTCTTTTAAAGACCTCTTATAGTTTGACATCTTCAGTGGCTTCCCATGCTAATGCACTGCTAAACAGGATATCATTATGAAAGGTACAGATTCAAACCCATTGTAGTCTACCTTTTATCTTCACCCACCTCCATACTTCTAGATTTTTACAGAATGTTCAAATTTTGCCTTATATATATATATATATATATATATATATATATATATATATATATATATATATATATATAGTCACTTCCTCATAAACTTTGTGGTTTTCTGACAAATCATTCCCAAAAATAGCAAGCACCAAGGTACCAAAGCACAAAGACCAGTAATCCACACTAGCACTTCACCTGACAGAGGTGTTAGTGTGGATTACTTTTCTGACAAATCACTGAGGACAGACGTCACTAAATAATAACATGTAATTGAGCTTTAGACTTCCTATCCTTCAAAAAATGCATGTTAACACATATCCAGTTATTCTACCAACTTTCTAAGTTTATAAGATCATTATTTAAAATCTGTCATTGTTTTGGGGCATTTATCTCTCCATTATTTTAGTCTTTGTCCAAATTTTTAACACTAAAAGGTTGAAAGGTATGCCCACTTCCATACTGCTCAAACTTTAATTGCTCACCTTGTGTTGTATTCTGCTTGCTTCTCTTTTTCATTTATGTTCATTAGCCCTTACAACCGTTCAGGGCACCACATACATGTCCAAAAAGAGATGATAAAACAATAAAATCATCTTTTTGTGGTCAAGCATTGTGCAATACAAACAGCAATGCTGACGTCCATACATAAACAAAAAGAAATGGCATTTCTTGACTTATAGCAAATATGAAAACAATATATAATGTACTGTGGTGGTGGTGCTGCGGTAGTGTTGTCGCCTCACAGTAAGACGTTGTCCTGTTTTATTTTCAGCTAAAGCGTCTTCTGTGTGGAGACATGCATGAATGAGTGTACCTTCATTGAAGGTTGTGCGTCAGAGCTGGCAACTTGGTATGTAAAAATCTACTGCCAATCATTAGCGGACTGGAGTTCCGCTGTGGCGACCCCTAACCGGGAAAAGCCAAAAGATACAACAACAACTGATAATTTGCCATTGTTCACACAGATGAGCTTACTGATGATGCTCATTACCATGTAAATATAAAAGAGGATAAACAATGCATGTATGTAGCAGCTTCCATAGCTCAGTCTAGTCATGCAGTGATGTATACATTGTCAATACACTGGATGGAGGGTTTTAATTCCATGATGGTTGTATGTTGTTTTACAATGTTTTTCAATCTTCAGAACTATTTAACAGTCCCTTAAAATGTGTGATTTCTGACATTTTTATTATAAATTCTTCTGCAGCTTCATTTGTTCATGCACTGATCTAGAGAATCTTAGTAACAAAGTCAGGGGTTCAAATCCATTGAAATCTATCAGTCAGCAAAAATATCCATATCATATGCTATTAAATTATAATATCTCATGTAAATGAGACAATTATCAAAGCATATCACCATGTAAATATGAACTGAGATAAAGCTAATGTATAGTAGTACTTCTTCCATGGCTCACTGAATTCAGGTCTGTAGAAACACCTATTATTTTAGGATTTGTCCAGAGGGGTTTTAATCTCCTGATGGTTGTATGCTGCTTTATAATGTTCAGTTTTCAGTCTTCAACAATGTTCTCATGCTCCCTTGAAATGAATGTTTTCTGACACCTTCACTATAAGTCATTCTGAGGCTTCACTTACTAATACAGTGCTCTCAAGGCTATAAGTTGCAAATATAGAGGTCAGATCCATTCATCTGTATTTTTCTTTTCTTGCTATCATGGGTTCTGCTACTCTGAAATGTGTTTTCCAGAAGCCTTTCCTATTAGTGCTTCTGTGATATTCCATGGCAGTGCACTAGTCTACAGAATTTCATTGAAAAGGGCATTCAAGTGTATCTCTTTTCTTGTTATCATGTGCTCCATTCTCCTAAAATGTATTTTACTGACAACTTCCCTATGAATGATTTGATGGCAAGACTGGCTAATAATCTGATTCAGGGAGTATTAGTAACAAAGACATAGGTTTAGGTATATTTCTCTTTTCTTGCAAATATGTGCTCCTGTCCCATGAAATGACACATTCCTATCATCAATGTGTAAATTCTGCCAGACAGTTTGGCACTTTCTAACATCCATCATACGTATTCCTTATTGGCTCACTTTGTGTTCTGTCCTCATATTGCTTCCTCTTTTTATCTCTGTTTTATACTCCCATTTTAAGCCTTTAATCTGGCCAAAGACTAGATAAACACAACACAAATTCACATGCCCACAAAGAGCTTAAAACAGACCATTTTTCTGCAGTCATACATTAAGTGACAGTTGGCAGAGAGCAACATCAATGTCTGTATATAACTACAGAGAAAAGACACTCCATGCCCTATGACAAAAATGAAGAAAAATCCTTGTCATGCTCTAGCTGGTCACACAAATGAGCTCAGCATTAATGTGTCTACACATGCTCATCTGAAATACAGTATAGTTAATGTCTTTATTCTAGCTCTTTCAATATAGAGTGTAATTATAAAATTATTTCTACTGTGTTACTGCAATGAATGGGGGCTCAAATCCACTGGGGGTGTATGTTGTTTTTATAATATTCAGTTTGCAGTCTGGAAATGTGCTATAGTTCCCTAATATGTGTGCTTTATAACCTCTCTTTAATTAGACTATTTCAGTGCCTCCCCTTTGCTAGAGACATTTGGATATACTGGTCTATAGACTGCCTTGATAGGTAAACACCCCCACCCACCCATTAAGGGTATCACAGTTTCCTTTTTTAATGATATTAACATTACTGTGCACGTCTACTGCTCACACTCTGAAGTTGTCAGGACTAGTGCAGGTCGGTATAGCATACTTTACTGTATCCCACCTCTCCTATCTAACTTTCACATCATTCTACACTGAAATATTGTCATATGACCTTCCTCTCCTTGCACTCTTTTGTCTATCTCTGTGGTTTCTGTTGATAAAGTGAAACCTCTGCTCCACCCTTTGCCATCCATATAAAGTTTCACCATCACGGAACTTTTCTCTGGATACATATATATATATATATCTATATACATATATATCTATATATCTATATATATATATATATACATATATATCTATATATATCTATATATATATATATATATATATATATATATATATATATATATATATTTTGCTGGATATTACATCAACATTATCAATGTTATTTTCTCATCTGTGGATATGGACTTGCAGTGACTACCAGAGGTGCTAATACACATCAATGTTTACCTCTGCTGCTCATACTGTGATTTGGCCATTAATCTTTGGTATCCCTAAAGTACATAAACAAAGTACAAAGTCCACCACTAAAACTAATTGTTGTGGTTAATGGATCAAAAACTCACGCGTCTATGTTTGTGGACAATAAATTGAAACAGCTTTTAAATGGGAACCAATATTTACTTACAGATTATGGGGATTTTTTGAAAGGAATTAATAAGACATTATATAACAAAAATTAAATTTTTGTAATGAAAGATATTGCAGATCTATTTACTACTATACCTCACGATATAGGGATGAAATGGTTTGAAGAAGCACTTACAGAACATTGCTTTTTAGACTCTGTAAAGATTAGATTAAGTTTAGAATTCACGGAAATCATTTTAAAGAACAATTTTATTTATTTTAATGAGGAGTTTTTTAAACAGGAGAAAGGAGTAGTGATGGGATGACATGTGCCCCCATATACACCAATTTGGTATTTAGGGTATGGGAACATATTTATTTTATTAATTCACAATATGCTAAAAGCTGGAATTTACATATGCAATTTTTAGATGTCATTTGTATTTTTAGGTGGCTAGTGAAGACAAATTGAAGGACTTCCTTAAATATATTCAAGGGACAACATTTTTTTTAAATTTACATACTCAATTACAAAATGGTTAATTATTTAGATGTTACTATAAATAAGTTGGATAATGAAAACAATATCAAACCCACTATATATAGAAAAGATGCTTTCTTCAGATTCATACTTGTATTATAAAAATGACTACCTAATGTATCAAAAAAGAAGTACAGTTAAAGGACACTACATTAGGGTGGCTCATATGGTTTTGGAATATGATGATTTTATAAAGGAATGTGACAATGTAAAACATATGTTCTAGGAAAGACTATATCCTATAAAGTTAGTAACTGGTATTTTAGAAGGGGGTACAAATGGGAGGAACACTAAATACTCCCCAGTCTTAAGGAAAGGGAAAGACAAACATGTTGAGGAAAATAGTAAAATTACAAATAATAATTTTAATGAAGCATATATATTGAATTACAACACAGATACAAATAAGATGGAGGAAATTATTTTGAATAACTGGAAGATGTTTTCTAGAGTTTCAGCTTTACCAGGTGCATTCTCTAAGCCTATAACATTTATTTATAAAAGAGGGCAACATTTAAAGGACGTCCTAGAAAACAGAAACCACACATTCCTTGGTAGACACCTTTAAATGTGGATTTTTTTCACAATATGCATATACAGCAAATATTCGCAATATTAATATTACAGCTAGAAATAAAATGTTATATATAACAAACAATTATATAACTGCAATAGTAAAGGAGTTAGATATATTGCATATTGTATAGAATGTCCCTCTTTTTATGTGGGCAAATCGGGTCTATATTAGATCAGCGAATGCTTAAAAAAGCAAACGCTGATTGATCGAACTTATGTAAGCGAAAGCTTACAATATCGAACTGTCAGATTATCCAAAACACATAAACACAACACAAGCACACCAAACAAACAG
The DNA here is from genome assembly GCF_019279795.1 of Protopterus annectens. Classification (NCBI taxonomy): domain Eukaryota; kingdom Metazoa; phylum Chordata; order Ceratodontiformes; family Protopteridae; genus Protopterus; species Protopterus annectens. The sequence goes on along the minus strand of NC_056725.1, from coordinate 1,540,011,843 downwards.
CAATCCACACACATACACCTAAAATCTGACACCTAACCCTACACTAAACTATACACACACCACTAACTATCCACTTATCTTAACCCAAACCCTAACCTTAAGGTCCATCACTATCGCACACTCACCTCACCCACTCCCTAACCCTAACTCACCTAACCCACCCTAACACTCACATCCACACAATCGCACACTTACCTGAATCCGACCTGTACCTTTCCACCACAGCACTGAAAATACCGAAGCAACAGAAACGGACAACCAAATTCTTTCCCTAGGAAACAATTTGGGTTTCTGTTGCTTCGATATTTTTAATATTCGCTTAAATAAATTCAATCAATCAGCGTTCGCTTTTTTAGGCGTTCACTGATCTAATATAGACCCGGCAAATCAGAGACAACATTTAGAAAAAGAATTTATGAACATACATATGATACTACTAGAGGAAATGAAACAAATGAATACATCAGTTGTTCCTCTATCCAGGTATCCCTTCCCCTTCCACCTCCCTCTCAGTCTGTTACAATAGATGCATCAAACTTTGCTTGAAGGTTGTTTCAAAGTGGTGAAAGTGCAATGTCGGTGGAGCATGCAGGTTAGACAAAAGCCAAATTTGACTCTTTAGGCTTAATACATTCTGTCAGAGAAAAGCCAGTATTGTAGACAAGCTAAGCAGGGCCAGGACAGACCCTCACTAATGGAAACTATACCCAGGGGTCTTCCAGGAATTGATCCAGTTCTGAGGAACACCCCAAATAAATCTGTTTGCTTCCTTTAAAACCAGACAGTTAAGATAAATTCTGCTCCATGATTCCTTGCAAACAGGTTTGGAAGGCAGGTGCCTTCACGTGCCCATGAACTGGAGTGTTCATGTATGCTTTTTCACTCTTTCCATTGATTTACAGAGTTCTTCTAAAGATCCAGAAGGACTCACCAAAGATAGTGGAAGTAACTCCTCTTTGGCTCAGGCAACAGTGGTTCTCCATTTTTTTATGAAAATTGCCAAGGGCAATTACCACAGACTTCCCCACATGGTCAACTTGCTTACATAAGACAGGGTTGTTTGATGCCCCCCACCTAAAAATTCTTCAAGTGACTGCCTGAATGACATAATTTTAATACCTTTTTAGGAAGCTTTCCTGAAGATGTGCATTACTACTAGAAAATCATTTGCGAGTAAGAGGAAAAGATTTTCTAGCTGGTGTCAAACTAAAAACTAGGAGCTTTCTAAAGCCCAGATGTCACTGACTCTAAAATATTTATATTACTTATCCTCTGGCATTTCTTACTCTTCTATCAAGAGTCATTTTTGGCAATCTCTGCTTATCTGCCCTTAGATACTCCCTCTTCGACCATTCCTCATGTCAAACAGTTTTTAAAAGCAGTTTTACACATCCACCACCTACAAAACAGGTGTTGCCTCCTTGGGATCTTAACCTTGTGCTTGAAAAACTGACACGTCTTGAATCTGGACCAGCTCATCAGGTGGATTTGAGTTATTACCTTGGAAAACAGTGTTATTTATTGCTCTGATATGTACAAGGAGAGTATCTGAGTTACAAGCTATTATGGTGAGTCAACCCTATCCAATTTTTCACAACTGCATGGGGTTTTAGAGAACAAATCCATCTTATATGCTTAAAGTGGTGTCAGAGTTTACCTTACATTAGACTGTTAATCTCCCAGTAAAAAAAAAAATATATGCATCATCATCCTCTACATTCCCACCGGTAGCAACATAGAGACACTGGAAAGCAGACATTACTGGATAACCAATACATTACTGCATAACCAATACTTTCCAAAATGAAAAAAAATCTTAATAGGTGATGTAAATATCAAATGGCATAGCTTTTCCTCCAAGTTTCCTACCTCAAGTATATATCTTTTTTGTCTTCCCCAACTCAATAATGCTCCTACATGTTATATATTAAAACACTGAGTAGTGGTACCACTGTCTCTGACCACATCAAATATATCTCCTCAGGAACCCTTTCTGACTTCCTTAACATTTATCTTCCTACCTATACCCATCAAATTATAATCCATCAGTCCAAACAACATATGCACAAATTTGCCCACAATCTCTAACAAGTCAGCACACAAACTGGTCCATCCTAAAACACCTCTCCCTAGAATAGACGTGTCCAACCTGTGGCCCGCGGGCCGCATGCAGCCCTCAGAGCTCTTCCATGCGGCCCTCAACCTCTAACTGCAACATCGATGTATGCATGCCCCAAAACACTTGTTTTTGTTTTGTATTTTTCGCTCCTATGACCTGTAACGATAATGTCGGTGTGCCCATGGGCCAAAGCACCTTCTAGTTTTGTTTTTGAGCCAAAAAAGGGTCAGTGTGTTTACGCCATTATTTTGCGCTGAACAATCAGTGTGTGTGTGTGTGTGTGTGTGTGTGTGTGTGTGTGTGTGTGTGTGTGTGTGTGTGTGTGCGTGTGTATTCTCGCTGAAGAGGGACTCATGTATGGATTTGCCGCTGTTCCCTTTGAAAGGGACAGCAATTACCTGTGTTAATAGGTAAGTACGGAGTGAGTGAATGCATGCATGAAAACAGAATTGCGTGCGTGAAAGTAGAAGAAGTGTGTGTGTGTGTGTGTGTGTGTGTGTGTGTGTGTGTGTGTGTGTGTGTGTGTGTGTGTATGTATATGTGTGCATGAGAGAGAGAGAGAGACGCATGCACAAAGAGGCTAACAATGATCATTCTACCTACTGAACACAAACAAGTTAGCTCACAAATATATCATACATTGAGTACACTTTCATTAAATTGCGGCTTTCCTGACAGGGAGAGTGTTGTATTGAACATGAACTCATACCTCTTAACTGTATGGATTTTCAAAGAATGTCTGGATTTTTGCCTTATCTTCCAATTTGTGTCTTTTGCTTAGGAAAATAAAGTAGTCATCCAAGGTAATGCAGTTCCAGGGAGTAAGAATGAGACAGCAGCCTAGGGTTAATGGGTCAGTAGTGGACTGACTATGTGGGACTGTAGCATATAAAGTTGTATTGTTTTTTCAGACAAACAAAAAAGCACCTAGTACTGTTTTTCCATTGGTGGGTTCTAAGCAGTGGTAGATTGGACAACAGTAAGCTTAGCTTTGGCGGATCATCAATACTGGCAAATCAAGTGGGCACAATATCATTTTTTTAAATGTTTGGGATTTTAGTGTGTATGTGTGTGCTTATGTGGTGGGAGTGCTGCAACAGTAGATGATTATTAAAGACAGAGACTTATGGACTGTGGAGAATATGTTTCTTTGTTTCAAAACCTAATACTTGGTGCATGCCAGAAGTAGATTTTTTAAGACATAGCTTCTTGCCATTTACAGTGGATGGATATTTACATTTAATGGACAATGTTTTAGTGTGGGCCTGTGGGGTTCTGAAGGATGCCAAGTCTACCACTGCCAATGTCTTGTAAAGTGACCTGGAAATGGATATTGGGATGTTACTGAAAAAATGTAGTAAGTGGGCTTAGAAATATAGTTTAGTTAAACAAAGTGTACTTTCAATTTACAGGCCATAATTTAATTTATTTCAGGTAGTCCAGATACTGGTAGATTGTATACCATTAGACTTAATTAGGGAGAGCTGTCATTCTGGGGAAACAAGCAGCCCTAGTTTCAGTGAAAGCTCTGTGGTTGCTTGCAGGTAGGAAGTTGCAGGATGTTGATGCAATGTGTTTTATGTATTATTTTTTAATGCATTTGTCATTTCAAAGCATATTTTTCTTTGATGCAAAAGAAGGCAGGACTGAATGAGCCATATAATGTTTAACTGACAATAATGGGATAGAAAGATTATAAGTGATGTATAATGTTGTTTCAATGGTGTCTGTGATGCATAACTGTTTTTGGGCCTGTGTCCCACTTTTATTTTTCGCTTTGTCCAGATGTCTTGCTCTAAGGTTGAGAGGTATGGTTCCATACTAAATCAGAAGTTGTATTTACCTTGGAAGACTTTTCAGCATAATTATGAAAAACAGAGCCTTTTTAATATCTCTGCTTATTTACAATATAAACTGCCATGCAACCTTGCAAATAACCTTCTTATTAAGCTACTTTACTTCTTTTGGAATTGATAGGTATGATTCATCTGTTCGGACATAAGCATAGAGTGCTAATATGACTTTGATTTCTTGCAGCAGTCTGTGGTTTACATAATCACAATAACTTTTCTGTGTTTCTGGGTGTGTAATCAATTTAACAGTTTTAAAGATGTTTTCCAAAAATAAATAAATAATCCTCTCTACACTTTGAGCTATTGACAAAGTCTGGGAATTTGTTTTTTTCTAAAGCGAAGGTCAGCATTGCACCTCAGTAAACTCTCAGTCTGTGAGTAACTTCTGCACAAATTAAAATGTATGAATGTCAAATGGCTTTAGATTGGAGGGAAGCTTATTTTTATTTATTTTATTTTATTTTACATTTGTTTACCGGGAAAGTCCAACTGGGCACAGGTCCATTTTCAGCAGAGGCCCGGGGAGAAAAGCTCCAAAAATAACACAAAACAATATAATACATGAGAGAGAGACAGCAAATTACGGATGTAGTACTCATACAATATGGCAGAGATTACATCTCGTAACAGTGAGAATCACTGCGGTACAGAATAAACTTAAAAACATTTTTTTTACAGTTATAATTACAGCAAGGCAAATATCAATGAGTTAAGTTTTTAGGAGAAAGCTGTTTGTACATAGCTGAAGCTCTGAAACAATCTTTTGGTATGGATTAACCTGGGGATTGACACAAGTTATATGTTTACACCAGTATGTAGCATTATAGTTTATGGTTTTCTTATTGATTTACTTTTTGCCGAGCAGTTGTTTGTTGATTTATTGATGGTCCTTTTGGTGGTGGGAAATTACATGGATGAATCCATCTCTATTATGATTTTTTTTCAGATATTTTGACTTCCAGACAATTCCATTCAGTGAGTGGGTGTCATGTGATTATTGAGGTTGCCTATTTTACAAGTAGGGGCTTTTTGTGTGTGTGTGTGTGTGTGTGTGTGTGTGTGTGTGTGTGTGTGTGTGTGTGTGTGTGTGTGTGTGTGTAAGGGAGAGAGATTTAATATGTATACTGAATATAATTTTGCAAATGGAATTCTTAGTTAAACATGCCCCTCTTCTTGGGCAACTAGACTTGAGTAACCGATATTAGATCTTAGCCATCCAGCTGGGAAAGGTTAGTATGTGGATTTTCCATCTGGTTTGATGAAGGCTATGCTACTTACCCAAGGACTACATTTATGGCTATCCATCCAGCCATCATGTTGCTAAACTACATTGTTTGATAATGTGAGGAGCTTTTTACAGGCGTTGAAGGTTTTTGTGTCAAGAACCTGTCCATAAAAAGTGGCTTGTTTATGTTGCAGTGAAGGCTGTGGTCTTTGTAGTGAGCATTTTAAGTGTAACCAGTATTTCTGAGGTAGAGGAAGTCTCTTAAGGCAGGATCTTTCTTAGCCTGGAAAGCAAGCCAATGGTGAAATTTATAGGGGCCAGTGAGGGACAGAGGAAAGCAAGAAGCGTTTTAGTCTGTTTAGATAACTAAGTGAACTTAGTCCTTTGACCTTTTTTGGCAGAAATGGTTGTAGTCTTTCTTTTGGCTGGGTGTTTTGCTGAGGCAGATGTCAAAAGGGGCATTGCACTCAATAATGGCTCTTGTAAAGGAAGAATACAAGGATGTTATGACCTCTTTGTCCCTGGATGAGACACCCTTACTAATAAATTGGGCCATGTAAAAATCTTTCCTTACAACGGAGACAACGTGGTGGTCAAAAGTCAGGTTTCTATCAACCTGGGAGCCCAAGTACCATACAACTTATTGCATGCTTACAACATTGTTATTAATGTGGTAATTTGTGGGGACATCACTCTCTTCAAAGGGGATGATGATGCATTTTTTGGCATTTAACTTGAGGCCATGTTTCTGGCACCAATTATTTGTTTGGGTGAGACTCTCTTGTAGCTTATTCAGAATTGTTTTATTAAGTCAGTAATGTGAATTCTTTACTTTACTGCAAATTTGTTGGCTTATTTTTGTGGATTATAGTATTGTAGGACTGCTGATGTTGACATTTTACGTAGTTGGACTGCTGGAATGGTTTTCCCAGTGAGAAATGCTAGTGCTGTAGTGAATATCTGTTTATTTGTAACATATATATATATATATATATGTAGATATAGTAACTAAAATGTTAGAGTTAACTGTTATATTAGAGAATTAGAATGAGAATTAGAATTTTAAGGGAAATATTAGGCATTTATTACATTTATTCATTGTTCAAATGCATCTACAGTACAGCCAGGAGATCGACTGTGGTCTTCCAGAGCAACAAAAGAGCTAACTATATGATATATTTTATATGTGGCCCCAGGACCATTTCTGTTCACTCAATGTGGCCCCAGCAAGCCAAAAGGTTGGACACCCCTGCCCTAGAAGATGTCATTATCACCTTTAATAAATTATTCCTGGAAATGTTAAATAGCTGTTCCACCACCTGACAAAAAAGGTGTAACATAAGTTATATAACCATTCCCCCTGGCTATCTAAAGGCTCAAAAAATCTTATGTATAAAGAGACAAAGCATGGAAAATATAGCTTGCTAACAAAACACCCCAACCTCAGTAAAAATTCAGGGAGATTAGAAACCAAACCAAAAAAATCAGCTTAAATAAATCAACCATACTATACCAAGCTGCAAAATCAACATCAAGACAACCCAAAAATATTCTGGTCCTCTATCAAAAACATACTTCACCATGGTAATAAATCCAAGTCTAATCAACTACAAAGTCAGATTCAGAAATAGCAACTCAGTTCAATACATATTACATTGACAGCATAGCTGCCCTTAATACTCATAATTCTCCAACTATATTACTCACACCCCAACATCTTCCACCTCCACTCCTCCCTCCATTCACAACCTAGCCCCCCAGCATGTCTTATCATGTCTTCTTCTTCTTCCACTTCTGATTTGAACCTACAAACAGTATCCACATCCTTCATTAAGAAACTTCTTCTTAAACCTAAATCATAGGTTCGTAGGTTCATAGGTTCATACTAGGCTATCTGCCCTAGGGCATTTATAAGCCTAGCCAGAGTGTGTGTGGCTTTCACCACCCCTTAGGATGAGAATACTATACCCATTAGTTTGCTGTGCCTCTGTCCAGCAGTGATACAGAGATGATTCCCGGGGTAAACCTACGATCTCCCATCCACTCGTCAAGATTTCTCTTGAACAGAGTCAGTGAGGGGCTCTGCCTCACATGGACTGGGATTCTGTTCCATAGTGTAGGAGTCTCTGGGTGATGAATCTGTCCCTCCAGCACGTCCTATTTATATCCGTGTTGAGGTTTAAGTCTCTTGCTCTCGTGGCTCTGGTGGATTTGGATTTTTTGAGGTGGAGCATGTCCATTAATTCGGGTTGGACATGGCCTTGTATGTCAGGCACAGATCACCTCTGAGCAGATGGTATGCAACTGAATAGAGCTGGAGTTTCTTCAGTCGGGCATCGTATGACATATGTTTGAGCCCCTTTATCCTTTTGGTGAGGAACTTTTGGGGTCTTTCCAACTGCTGCAGGTGTCGGGTAAGGTACATTCCGAATGGGGCGTTGTACTCAATCATTGGTCTGATAAGTGAAGAGTACAGGGGTACAATGACCTCTCCTGATCTGGATGTGAATCCCTTCATGATCAGGTGGGCAATGTAGAAAGTCTTCCTAACCACTTTGGCAACGTGAGCGTCAAAAGAGAGGTTACTGTCAACTTGGGTCCCCAGGTCCCTGATAACTTCTTCCGTGTTTAATGGATTACCACCTATGTGGTAATTAGGGGTTACCTTGTTTTTCCCAAAGGGTATGACTATACATTTTTGGCATTTAGCTTAAGGCCATGGCTCTGGCACCAGTTATCCATTTCTATGAGACCTCTCTGGAGGATGTCTGTGTCTGATGGAGTGTCAATTATGGTGCCCAGTTTGCAGTCATCTGCAAATTTTGTCAGCCACAATCCCCCTATGTTTGCCTGCACTTCAGAAAAATAAATGCCGAACAAGAGGGGCCCAGGACTGAGCCCTGTGGGACACCACTCGTGACCGGCTTAGAGTCTGACATGGCACCAGCAACTCTAACCCTGTGTGTTGTGTCCTTGAGCCAGTTTGCAACCCATCTTGTGACATATGGGTTTACATCTAAGCTGGTGAGCTTTTCTATGATGCCCGAGTGGGGTATTGTGTCGAACGCTTTTGCTAGGTCAAGGTAGGCTGTGTGAACTGCCTTACCCTCATCAATGGCCTTAGTGACTGTTTCAAAAGTCGACCAAGTTCAAGAGGCAGGATCTGCCCTTGACAAAGCCAAATTGGGTAGGATCCAGTGTCTGTAGGTCCCCAATGTCTTTATTTATGAGTTCCATTATGATCCTCTCCATAGCTTTACAGACAAGGCTCGTCAAGCTTATGGGGCGGTAATTTCCAGGGTCCGTAGAAGCACCGCCTTTGTGGAGTGGGACCACAGTTGCCGTACGCCATTCTTTGGGTACGTATCCTGTAGTAAGGCTAAGATTAAACAGCAGCCTTATGTGTGGGTTTAGTTCCTCATTGAGTTCATGTAGCACACAGCCGGGGACACCGTCGGTCCCATTGTTGCTGTGTTTTTTGCTTTAGAGAGAGCAGCTCTCACCTGGGCATCTGAGATGTTTGGGAGGCTAGACTCTGGTGGGATAGATATTTCTCCTTTTGGGAATTTGCACTGAACCTTTCTGCCAGTATGTTGGCAATGTCTGTGGGTTCAATGATTTTGTTATCATTTTGGACTAATTCTGAGCATATCTGGGAGTTTCCACCCAGGTTTCTAACATAGCTAAAGAAGGCTTTATGATTGTCTTTTGTGTCATTAGCGATTTTTCTCTCAAAGTTGGCCTTGGATGATTTTATGAGTGATCGTAGTTTTTGCTAGTATTGATCAGAGATGCCTTCCCTTTTAGGGATTTTGCTCTGTCATGTAGTAGCTTTCTCCTCTTATTGTAGAGTTTGTTTATGGCTGGGGTCCACCAGACCGGGCGCCTGCCTTTGGTGGAAAGGGTCTTGATTTTATTAGGGATTGCTTGATCCATACATTCCTGGAGGTGCTCGTAGAAGGCATTTGTAAGGGTTTCAGCAGCGTGGGTTGTGGTTTCCACTGGCTCGGGGCCTTGAAGGATACCACTCCAGTCTTAGCATGTGTGACGGTTGCTTTTGAGAAGTTCTTCGTTGTGGTCTTTTGCTGGGGTGGGGGCGGGATGTGGATCTCCAGTGAGATTAATTTATGGTCTGATCTCACCAATGAGGGATATACTTCCGGTGTGAAGCATTTTGTCCCCATGTTTGTGATGATCAGGTCTAGTATATTTTCTCCTCTTGTGGGAATGGTGACTAGTTGTTCCATAGCATTTGAGTTTATGAACTCAAGGAACCTTTGGGCTAGGGTGTTGGGGCTTGAGTAATGTTCCCAGTCTATGTTTGGGTAGTTGAAGTCACCCAATATGATGGTGTTTGAAGAGACATTCATACTCTCCAGTGTCTTCAGGAAGGCTGTGTGGGTTTCCTGAGTTTGAGAAGGTGGTCTGTAGCATGTTACAAACTGTAGGGCAGTTTTACATATGGTTAATTGCACCTGGATGGTCTCCGATGCTTCGTGCATTGCCACTAACCTGGAGGTGTGCGTATCCTTTATGAATATGGATACTCCCCCTCCTTTTGTGGTTTGGTCCGGATTTTTGGCCGGAACGCATGATATGAGGTATAACCTGATAGTGCTGGGGTGCTCTCAGGAGCCTTGAACCAGGTTTCAGTCACAGCACAGACATCGATGTTCTCCATACTGAGGAGGGCTTCGAGGGCGTGCATCTTGAGGTTTAGACTTCTGGCATTGAGCAGTATTACCCTTAGTTTTTCTCCATTTTTGTTTTCTAGGGCGGTAGGTTTATCATTTGAGCCTTGCCTAAAAAGGCACTATGGGGGTGGCAAGAGCCTTTGCCAATATCCGGAAGCCCAGGGGTGACAGGTGCAAGCCATCCCTTGCGAAGCAGCGTGGCTTGTCAAGCATGTCATCCCAGGCAGACAAACATTGGATCCCCTTAGAATGACACCAGTAATTAAGCCAATTATTAAAGCTGATCATTTTGTCTCTGTATTGTGGCATCATTCTTGGTGAGGGTAGGATACTGCTCAGGGTCAGGGTCATACCAGCCTGGGCTACATAATCTGAGAGCTCCTCTATGTCTCTTTTCATGTAGTCAAGGGAGGTACGTCTCAGGTCGTTCACACCGGCATGGACAATGACTGAGTCATACTTGTACTTGCTGTGGAGTGACCTGAGTGCTTGTGTTATGTGGCGAATTCTAGCACCTGACAGGCAGCTTACTGTGATCTTTTCCTTGTTCAGTCTGGTGAGTGGGACGTCAGTGTGTCTGACTATGGAGTCACCTATAACAAGTGTGTCTGGCATTGTGTTTGGCCTTAAGGGCTGTGACTGTTTAGCACACTGACTTTGAGAACTATGTGTTGCATGTCTTATGTCTTGAGGTGGCAGTTGCTTGGGTGTCTGCTTTGGAGGCCTCTGTAGTTCTGGTAGATTTTTGATCAGTGCCTCCGTGTATGTTTTTGTGTGTTTATGTGTTTGTTTTGCAGTTGTGATAGTTCTATGTGAAACTGGGTTTGTGGTGTGCGTGGTTTCCTTCTCCTCCTGTCTGGTCTTGCCAGTCCTGAGTTAAGAGAGCTCAGCCTCCAGTTTGGCTATATAGTTGCATCTCTCACATGTATTTGTGTTTTGTGGGAGAAGGAGTGGGTTGTCTGTGTACATGAGGCAATTGTAACATTGCCTCAAGATGCCCGGATTCACCAGCTGAACAGGAGAGGACGCTAGCAACTGACCCTTCGACATGCTAGAAAAAGTGAAAAAGTTTGCTGTGTAACTGAGTCAGAAGGGACCTATAGGGAAATGGGTACTCAAGGGGATTCTAGGCTAATGTAGTACTTTGTTTAGTATACAAGTACTTTACCTATATAAAAATGCTTTAGGAGCAAGTGCTGAGCTTTTGAGATGGAGAATAGACTGTTTAGATTGCAAGTAGAGAAGTTCTAAGGGAAAAATTGAAGAGCAGACTTTACGGAGCCAGAAATAGTTTAAATTTGTTTAACCGGCGCTGCCCGATGGTGCTCTATGGGCAACTCCGCACTAAATCACGCAAAAGCGCGCTAAAGCGGGCCTTATAGCAGGGGGCTGAAAAGAGCCAGGAATTGACCCAAAACGGCCAATAGACTACAAGTTTCTGGCTGGAACCACTGCTCTAGGGACAAATAGGCTGCTCAGTGCTCCCCACTCCCACTGGTGAACAAAGAAGCTTCCCTTTATCCAAATAAGGATATGGAATAGCACAGGAACCAAGCCAAAGCCCAGAGATCAGCAAACTCTGAAGACTGGAATATTCTAGTTCAGTAAGGTGGGAAAACAAGATTTTTTTTTTTTTTTTGCAGAAAACAGGAAAAACAGACAGTAAATGCTTTTAAATGGCTAGCGCACTTGAGTGTGTTAGCCTACAGATAAAATTAAGCAACAAATAACTTTTTTTAAAAGTGCAAAACAGTTAATCAGCACAAAAACAGTTTAAATAGAATGTAGAGCTGTATAAACAGGCGAAAATGCAGTCGCTAAGGAGTAAATAATCAAAAAGCCAGAAAAAAATACTTAAATCAGGAAAAAGTCACTCTTTTGCTCTCTGCTGCTTGTAGAACTCTGCAGGACACCATGAGGAGCTGTGCTGAGTTGAATACAAGCGAAAAAGCGCCCTAAAGTGGGCTTTATTACAGGGGGCTGAAAAGAGCTAGGAACTGACCCAAAATGGCCAATAGACTACAAGTTTCTGGCTGGAACCACTCCTCTAGGGACAAATAGGCCGCTCAGTGCTCCCCACTCCCACTGGTGAACAAAGACGCTTCCTTTTATCCAAATAAGGATATGGAATAGCACAGGAACCAAGACAAAGCCCAGAGATCAGCAAATTCTGAAGACTGGACTATTCTAGTTCAGTAAGGCGGGAAAACAAGATTTTTTTTTTTTTTGCAGAAAACAGGAAAAACAGACAGTAAATGCTATAAATGCTTTTAAGCGGCTAGCGCACTTGAGTGTGTTAGCCTACAGGTAAAATTAAGCAACAACTAACTTTTTAAAAGTGCAAAACAGTTAATCAACACAAAAACAGTTTAAATAGAATGCAGAGCTGTATAAACAGGCTAAAATGCAGTCGCTAAGCAGTAAATAATCAAAAAGCCAGAAAAAAATACTTAAATCAGTTATAGCAAATACAGTTATAACAAATGCTCTGAAATATACTGTATATTTCCAAAATGTTTGAGAAGGACAGTCAGAACACAAGAAGGTTCAGGCGAAGAGAAAAAAAAAGTTTTGTTTTACTTTTTTGAAAGGGAAAAAGGAGGAACAGAAGGCCTTATCAAATGTTCTCTCTGTATTAAGCAGAATGAGCTAATGACACTAGACTGGGAGGTGTGTCACAGTAGGGGCGGGCAACTGCAAAGCCACCAAGTATAAGAGCAAGACACCAACAGGGAGGGTGGGACAAAATAGCCTACAAGACAGCAAGCACTACAGAGACAAATGAAAGTTTTTAAACAGATAAGGATTTGTGAAGATACTGAATAGACAAAGTGCTTTATATATATTAAATTGTAAAAACAGTAATCTGTAAAAATAATCAAAAAAATCAAGATACTTATATTTTGTAGCTCAGTTGCAGTCAACAGCTTCTCTATTCTGCACTGTGTACAAAGACAGGAACTTCTTTTTTTTTTACAAGAACACAAAATAACCAGCCCCCACTAGCCAAGAGATAATTACACAGAGGAAATGTTTCAGTTTCAGTTTACACAATAGCCTACAAGACAGCAAGCACTACAGAGACAAATGAAAGTTTTTAAACAGATAAGAATTTGTGAAGATACTGAATAGACAAAGTGCTTTATATATATTAAATTGTAAAAACAGTAATCTGTAAAAATAATCAAAAAAAATCAAGATACTTATATTTTGTAGCTCAGTTGCAGTCAACAGCTTTTCTAGTCTGCACTGTGTGCAAAGACAGGATACCTACCAGACTCCATCAACTGATAATCTGCCCTCCAGATACCTAAAAATTGCTGCCAAAGCAAGTTTCAATACTTAATAGGCCCATCTCTGAATTTTATGTGCCTACTCTTTGGAAAAAGTCCTATATCACCCCTCTTCATAAAGGTGGTAACTCCTCAGATATTTCTAACTTCCGACCTATAGTCATTCTCTCTCCCTGTCCAAAATATTGGAAAAATGCATTCATATTCAACTGCTCAAACATTTCTTTCAACATCATCTCCTTACTCCCAGTCAACACAGTTTACGTCCTACCCACAGCACAACTGCTGTTCTAAAGGAAAATTCATTTCTACTCTATTCCTTGATCTGGGCAAAGCTTTGACACTATTTCTCACAGCAAACTTTTACAGCAGATGGGCACACTTGGCCTATCTGAATTGACTCTGCATTGGTTTAACAGTTATCTGATAGGAAGACAGTGATCTGTAAGATGGCTCAGCACCAGATCTCCCTTCCGACCAATCAGCACAGGTATTCCCCAAAGTTCCAATAGAATTTTCATAAATAATCTCCACATTTCCTCAAAACAAGCTTCCTTTATACAATATGCAGACAACTCCAACCTCATATGCTTTTCTAGCAACCTTACCCACCTTTAACAAATAACTCAAGAAACCTACAACTGCACTGAGTGCTGGTTCAGAATTTCCCAACTCCTATTTAACTCCCAAAAATAACATTACTGTTATTTATCCCTAAAACATAAATCAAGACAAACCCAATTTCATAATCACCTCTCTGGATAACAAAAAAAAAAGAAATATGGATGGATTGATGGATGAATGGAGAAACAGTCTCTCATGCAAAATTACTTAGCTTAACCTCTAACGATAAACTCATTTGACCTTCATATCTTTAATGCCATTAAAATGAGCCATCAAAAGTTAGAGATGCTATATAGAAGCAAGCAGTATCTCTCCACTTCTAGTAAGCACCAAAAGACAGAAAGAAACTAATGACCAAACTGCAGAAGTGTGTGAACCAAATACTCCACAATAAAACCACTGGCATATTGATGCTGTAGAAAATGCTGGCATTTTTTACAGCATCAATATACAAGTGGTTTTATTGTGGAGTATTTGGTTCGCACACTTCTGCAATCTCTCCACTTCTACTAAGGTTATCCTAGCCACTATGTATTTACTTCCAACTCTTCTATATAGTGCTTCCTTATTTACTAACCTCCAAACTACCGTAAAAACTAAACTGGAAAAATGCTTCAATAAAGTTGCGCGATTTGCTGCCAACAAACCCCATTCTTCCTTTTAGAGTTCTGCCCACAAGGAACTTAACTGGCTAGACTTATCACATCACCTTCTCTACATCCAATTAATCACAGCCTATAATTTATTTATTCATTTTTATTTTACATTTGTTAACCGGGAGAGTCCGACTGGATACATGTCCATTTTCAGCGGAGGCCCGGGGAGAAAAGCTCCAGGTACATAACAGACATATGAACATTGTTAATGCAAAAAAGGAAGATAGTTGAGTTCTAAATACAATATAAAGATACATCACAGCTTGGGAAAAAAATAACAGCAGCATATAAAAAAAAAACATAGGTCAGTTACAAAGGCGAGGCGCCTTGTTAAAAAGCGGTTAAGGATAGTGAGGTAAGAGAAGGGTAAATGATAGTGGTTAATCAGGTTTGGAACAGGGACATTGCCAGAGAGTATTGAGATGGGGTTTAAGCTCTTTTTTGAATTGTAGGAGTGAAGGTTCTGAGGTGAGCATGGTTGGTAGGGAGTTCCACATTTTACCTACAAAGTTTGAGAATAGAGAATCCCCAGCAGAATTATTGGCTTTGGTAGTTTGAGCTAAGATCTTATTGGAGGAGAGTAAAGATTGCAGGTTAATATCGGGGTGAATGATGTTTTTCAGAGCTGGTGTTTTCTCTGGGTGATACAGTATCTGGTGAGCCATTTTGAGTTGGTTTAAATGGAGTTGGCTGGAAAACTCTAACCACCCTAGTTGCTTCAAGTTAGTGCAGTGGTGCGTTCTAAAGGTGGAATTTGTGGCAAATCTAGCTATGTGATTGTAACAAGAAGCAAGTTTGTTAAGGGTTGTCTTGTTTAGGTTTGTAAAGAGGGGAGGCATAGAAAAGAGTTGATAGTAGGTGTGTGCTGGCAATTGTAATTTTAGCGTGAAGAGTGAGAAAGTGTTTTACTTTATAGAGAGAGCCAAGCTTTTAATTGACGGTTTTGATGGTAAGATTGAAATGGGTGTCAGATTTAAGGGAGTTATCAATGGTAACACCTAATAGCTTTGTGTGAGCTTCTGGTGATATAGTGATTCCATTGGAGGATGTAATAGAGAAGGTGGGGGGAAGAGTCTTGTTAGTGGGTGAGAAAGTAAGTAGTTTTGTTTTGTTGGGGTTGAGAACTAGTTGACGACTTGAGAACCATTTTTCTATTAGGTTGAAGGTGTCTTGGGTTGAAGCAGTGAGGTCTACCAGGTTGGAGGCAGTGCTGATGATAGTCGAATCATCTGCATATTGAATGCATGTGGCATGGGGGGTGATTGTGGGCAGGTCATTAACAAAGATGGTAAAGAGAAGAGGGCCAAGAATAGATCCTTGGGGAACTCCAAGTGTAACAGGTAGGCATGTGGATAATTTGTCCTGCCATAGAACAGCCTGTTGCCTATTGGACAGGTAGGACTGGAACCATTTCAGCGTGGAATTGCTGAGTGATAGTTTTTTTAATGAATGGAGGAGTTGAATGTGGTTCACCATATCAAAGGCCTTGGAGAGGTCTAAGAAAAGAGCAGATGATAGTTTATTATTGTTTCTGAAGTTATCGATGGTATTAGAAAAGGATAGTAGGGCTGATGTGGTACTGTGATTTGGCCTGAAGCCATGTTGGGAGTTGGCTAGAATTTTATTTTTGGTGAGGTGTTCCATCAGTTGTTTGTGGACACACTTTTCCATAATTTTGGCCAGGGGTGAGAGTATAGCTATAGGTCTGTAGTTGGTTAGCTCTAGTGAGCTACCACCTTTATGGAGAGGAATAATGTGGGACATTTTCCATATGGAGGGGATGAAGGCTTCTGACAAGGTATGGTTTATGATTATGGAGACAGGATAGGAAATGGCCTCAGCTGCTTTTTGCAGAAACTCAGCTGGGAGAAGGTCAGCTGCTAGCTTAGTGGGTTTTAGTTTTTAAGAAGAGATGTTATAGAGGATATGGGTACTGGATCGAAGGTAAATAGATGATCTGATGTAGTTGTAGTATTCTGCTGGCATGGGTAGTGGAGTGGGCTGGTTGTTTGTTTAAATTGTGTGGCCAGGGATTGTATAGTTTCTGTGAAGAAACTATTGAATGTGTTAGCAATGTTTACAGGGCACTGTTGTTTGCAAGTTGTTGGAGTGGGGGTGGTTGCCTGGCCTGGGCGCAGGAGCTTGTTTAAGCCTGCCCAGAATTTTTGTGGATTATTAAGGTGTTTGTGTTGGAGGTGGAGGAAGAAGTTTTTTTTATCATTTAAGATCATTCTTTTAGTTTCATTTCTAAGTTGCCGGAAGGTTTGGTGGGAGTGTGGGTCTTTAGAGGTACGCCATGTGACCCACATCTTGTTTCTAGATAGGATTTTGGATTTTGTTTCCTTAGAGAGCCATGGTGCGGTTTTGGTTTTAGTTCTAATGGACCGTATTGGAGCATGGGAATCTAGAATCTTGAGGAAGGTGGTGTTGAAGTAGATAACTGCTTCTTCAAGAGGAAGAGACTTGAGTATTGTCCAGTTGTGGGCTTAAAGTTCAGTTTGAAAAATGGAGGCATTGAATTTATTATTGTTCCTGATTTTTTTATGGTTGTAAGAAGGGGGTGATTTTCTTGAATTTGATAACATAGGTGAGTAAGTGATCACTCATGTCCTCTGGGTGAGTACCTGCTGAGTACTGGTCAGGATCTTTATTAGTAAGGATGCAGTCCAGGATGCTGTCTTTGTTTTGGGGTTTACCTAGTCTGGTAGGAGTGGATATGAGCTGAGAAAAGCCATGTAGATTTATGCTGCTAGATGGGGAGCTAGATGAGAAGGAATTCCAATCGATGTTGAAGTCACCTAACACTATGGATTCCTGGGGGTGAGTTTGAGTTAACCAGTGGAGAAAGTCCTCTAAGGTTTTGTTATTATTGTTGCCTGGGGATGTAAATACATGCTATATTTATGCTTTTATGTTTGTTTGGTTGAAGTTTTACAAGTAGAATTTCGCATTGTTTGTTAGGAGGGGTTGTGGAGAGGCAAGGAGATTTGTAATGTATTTTTGTAGAGTATGGCTACACCGCCACCTTTACGAAGTTATTCGGTCTGCTCTTAGTATATCATACCCTGGTGGGATTATCTGTGTGTCTTTCGTACTTGGTTTAAGCCAGGTTTCTGTGAGACATAGTAGGTCTGGGGAACAAGTAGCTAAAAGGGCATGTAGGTTGTGAATCTTATTGTTTACACTTCTGATGTTTAGATGACAGGTCAGAAGAGAGTTAAAGGGTCTAGAGTTTAGATTGAGAAGTGGAGGGAGGATAGGGTGGAATTAGAATTGAGTGGAGGGAAGGGCCAGGGTTGGGGTGGATATCACCATCTGTGGCTAGTCTGTGATTCAGAGTGGTAATGAATTTGAGGGCTTTGAGTAGAAGTTTGTAGTAATGTTTATCATTTGGCCTAATATTGGTAGGTTTGATAATTACATAGCGTTCGAGTTCTAACAAGGTGGGTGAGTAGGGAGTTGAGTCATGGCCTCTGTTGTTAATTATGGGGGAGGGGTTGGTTTGGTAGCCTGGGTGGTGGAAACCTATGTAAGACCAGGTTTCATATAGGGTAGCTAGGTAAGGGACAAGTAGGAGGGAAAAGAGTTAGTATGATAAGCTTCCTGGGTGGTGTCATATTCCGCTTGATCTTAGAGGCGGTAGTGAGGTACAGGAAGTTAGTGGACAGTAGGGGAGTGGTTTGAGGTTATAAAAGTCAGTACTGGGGTGGGTGGGAATAGGGGGCAGGGCGGGAGCGGAGCGAGCATGGGCAGCGAGTGCTCATGAGCCGGGTTTACACTAAGCCACTAGAGCCCAGGTTTCAAGATGTAACTCCTGAATAATTAACTTGCAGGTGAGTAATCTCATCTAAACAAACATCAGGTTCAATTCCTATGCTTTGGGAGCTTGTTTTTAAAATTTTATACCTGTTTGCCTTAGTTTTAGAGTGTGTTCTGTAGTTTAAGTGGAGTATATGCAAACAAGCTTGGATTTTTTGTTTGGGTAAGCCTAGGGAGATTCGTGCTAGTGCTGAGGACCCTTAAATAATACTTTACTTTAAAGTCTATACTAAAATGACCAGATAATGACCTGTTTTGGTTTTACAGGTTGTGGGCAATAGTAGAGTAGTCGCTCGAAAAGGGCAAAGTTCTTTTCTGCCCCACGCTGTGCAGGGGAAGACCTGGGAGAGATAGAGAGAGCTTGATTTCAGAGGCAGTCAGAAGCAGCTGTGTAGCTTAAACAACATTAGACTACCCGAGGAAACCCTAAACTATGTTAGTAAAATCTTCACATATCTTTACATATAGCATAAATCATTATAAAACATTAGCATTTTACTGCAACAGTGCCTTATGACTGAGAGTCAAAGAATGTTGAATGTTGAATATCCTGCTTCTCAAAAAATATACAGAAGGCTCTCAATTTTCACTCTAATGAACAGCCCTGCAAAGAGCTTGTCATACTAAAGTCTGGTTACCAAACACATTTAGCTATAGAGACACAACTTAGCTTTAAAGAAACAAGTAGCTACAATATTCATGCCATTCAATAGTGCATTATGTAACTATGTAGCAAAAAAGAGTTACATCAGATACTATTACATCACACAATTCAACTTAAATATATTTAACAGTCTATTAGGAACAATGAATAACAGCTTAATACATACCTCAGGAGGTAGAGGCCAGTAATAAGGTCCTACAGCACTAGGGATTTGAAATTAAAGGCACCAGACAAGGGTTATTTCAAACCTTTGTAACAGGGATAGAATGGGGGTGGGGGTTTACACTAAGCCACTAGAGCCCAGGTTTCAAGATGTAACTCCTGAATAATTAACTTGCAGGTGAGTAATCTCGTCTAAACAAACATCAGGTTCAATTCCTATGCTTTGGGAGCTTGTTTTTAAAATTTTATAGCTGTTTGCCTTAGTTTTAGAGTGTGTTCTGTAGTTTAAGTGAAGTATATGCAAACAAGCTTGGATTTTTTGTTTGGGTAAGCCTAGGGAGATTTGTGCTAGTGCTGAGGACCCTTAAATAATACTTTACTTTAAAGTCTATACTAAAATGACCAGATAATGACCTGTTTTGGTTTTACAGGTTGTGGGCAATAGTAGAGTAGTCGCTCAAAAAGGGCAAAGTTCTTTTCTGCCTCACGCTGTGCAGGGGAAGACCTGGGAGGGATAGAGAGAGAGCTTGATTTCAGAGGCAGTCAGAAGCAGCTGTGTAGCTTAAACAACATTAGACTACCCGAGGAAACCCTAAACTATGTTAGTAAAATCTTCACATATCTTTACATATAGCATAAATCATTATATCACATTAGCATTTTACTGCAACAGTGCCTTATGACTGAGAGTCAAAGAATGTTGAATGTTGAATATCCTGCTTCTCAAAAAATATACAGAAGGCTCTCAATTTTCACTCTAATGAACAGCCCTGCAAAGAGCTTGTCATACTAAAGTCTGGTTACCAAACACATTTAGCTATAGAGACACAACTTAGCTTTAAAGAAACAAGTAGCTACAATATTCATGCCATTCAATAGTGCATTATGTAACTATGTAGCAAAAAAGACTTGCATATTACCTCCATGGATTTCACTCATTTGAGTTGCAAGTTCTTTTCTGCCTCACGCTGTGCAGGGGAAGACCTCAGGAGGTAGAGGCCAGTAACAAGGTCCTAGAGCACTAGGGATTTGAAATTAAAGGCCTTATAAAGAAACCAGCTGACTACCCAGCTCTTAGCTCTCCCCTCCAAAACTACCTTCCCAATCGGACACTATGGTTAAATAGCAAAAATCTCTTTTCCATCCATAAGCAGAATAACACATATGGCCACTGCCTCTACTCTCACTCTGTGGCAATAACGTGGAACTCTGTCCCAATAACCATTAAGTCCTTACCCAATATTCTAAACTTTAAGTTTTCACAGAAAACCTCCTCCAAGAACACATGGCTCTGGTCCACCTGCATACCTGGCAACTCTTCATTTCTCAGTCCTGCCTCTCCTTGCCTTAACCCCCTACTCCCTCCTTTTTTCTCCTCATCTCAGACTGCTCCACAAACAACATTCAATATTCTATATCTTCTATTAATTTAGAAGTATCATTTACTATCTTACAGTCCACCCCTCCCCACAACTTTAATTCTATTAACTGACAGCACTCCTCTTATCTCGTACAGCGGTAGCGTTGTTGCCTCACAGCAAGACATTCTCCTGTTCGATTCTCGGCTGGAGTGCCTTCTATGTGGAGTCCGCATGTCCTCCCCGCAGTTGAGTGGCCTCCAAAAGGCATGCGTGAATTGGCGTGCCTTTGTTGAAGGTTGGGCGTCGGGCTGGCAACTCGGCACCATAGAAATCCACTGCCAATCATTAGCGGACCAGAGTTCCGCTGTGGTGACCCCTAACCAGGAAAAGCCAAAAGCAAACAAACAACCCTTTCTTACCAAAGACACCAATTTAGTCTTAATCTCATACAGTCTAACTTGTCCTTGTTGCTACTGCAAATTTTAAGTTCCTCATCTATTTAAAAATTGCCTGTAGCTTTATTTGGTAAAAAAGCACTGTAGTCTTTGGAGTGCTTTTTTTCCTGAGCCTCTGCATTAAATCTGTTTTTATCCATTCTGACTTTCCTTGTCAATAGATGTTAATAAATAATATATACACGCATACATACATACATATATACATACATGCATACATACACACAGATACATATTTATGTAATATATGCATATACACACACACACACACACACACACACACACACACACACACACACACACACACACACACACACACACACACACACACACACACACATATTTATATATATATATATATATATATATATATATATATATATATATATATATATATATATATATATATATATGGAATCTCTTAGTTTTCTTGAATGATGGTTTGGTTGATATCTGTTTAGTCGACACAGTTTGGTCAACTAAACAGAAGGTCGACAGCTGTGTGAGAGAGGATGATTCTCAAGGTTGGCAAATTTACCCTTTCCCCAAGAATTGTGGGATCTTGGAATTAGTACTTACAATTAACAGTAGGTGTAGGGAGCACTTCCCCCAACATGGGGTGCAGTGGGCCTTGCCCCCTGCAAAAAATGATTTGTTATTTTGTTTTTTCTGTTTGTTGTTTTTGCATGCGCTTAGATTGCTGCTCGACTGATATGTACTAGCATGTTGACATGAAATGGGTTTGACTATTTGGTCGACATTATGCTTGTCAACATTTATGCTGTTCAACTTTTGTGTGTGTTTCTCTGTGTGTCTTTTTACCTTTCCTAGCTTTCCATTTTATGCTAAGTAAGCTCCGATGCTTTGATGCCCTAACCATTGCTTTCATGAGGTTCTCCTTGAGCTGTATAGGAGTTAGGGCATGTGGAAGTTGCTCTGAAGCTTTGAAGACTGGATGGTGGTCATATCCTTAGCCGGATATAACCCATACAGCTTAGGCTACTGCAACAGCAAACAGAATCTACTGTCATAGTAAGTCTACTTACATAACTGTACTTTATATCAACACTAAGAACTTAACTTCTGACTCACAGCATAGATTACAGTATGATCATGGAAATGGCGCAGTCTTCTTGACATAACCAAATACACAGTTGCTGAACATAACTGTGAAAATGTTGTCAGTAGTTTATTCTTTGACTAAAAAGCCATTTCATATTGTCATCCACCACTTCCATTCAATTAGGCTTTCTGCTACTGGAGTCTTTACTGCTACTGCCCAATGTTTGATCACCTATGGCAAATCTTGGAGTGGCAGATCAGATAGTAGCAACTCTTTCATCTGACAGCCTTCTGGATGCTTCTCACGGTCTGTGTTTGGACACTTCTACTTCCCATCCTTGTTAATCACATGTGGAAATACTCTGGGGCTACCATGGTAACATGGTATGCCTGAGATTATGACTTAATACTGCTTTGCCTGGTCTCTACTAAATCAGCTGTTCAGGTAGTACTTCAGCAAGGATTTCATTCTGTTCAAGGCTGATTATGTGACAGATTTGTACTTAAATGTCTCAAAGAAAAACTGCATGCTCTTGGGTACTATACTGACCTGTTCTCCTGCTACAGACTTGCATATTACCTCCATGGATTTCACTCATTTGAGTTGCAAAATCCACAAGGTTTCTTGCAGTTATCTAGAACAATGAGCACAGATTAACCTCCATACCAACTGTGTCATTGTAAACAAATTACCAGAAAATTGCCACACTCTACAGGGAATCAGCTTTTATTATGAGCCAGACCAGAACATCTATAGCCTGTGAGTTCTTTTATCTAGCCTCCTGTCTACTTCCTGTGTGCTAATTTTGTCTCAAGCACTACACATAAGCGTAAACTAGCTTGTAACAGGATTACATGCATTGGTGCTGCTGATATCCCTCACACCATTGTCACTGTGAAGTCTTAAGCAACATATGTAGCTGGAATTGCCTAATTATCTGAAGCTCACCCAACTAATAGTGGTTCATCGTTTTCCTATAACTGCCCAGCATTATCTGAGATTCTCAATTAGTGTACTGCCTTGGTCACAGGCACCTCATTACATACATACATATTTCAGGCACTGGCAATAAACTCCATCTAGCCTGCCAATATACCACAACAAGTCATTCTCATATTGTGTCAAAGTTGTTATTAAAAATATCTAAACTAGTGATTGCTTTAATATAAGTTGGCAGTGTATTACATGCCTCAAGTACTGTTTCAGAGAACCAATAGCACATCTCTCATTCCTATATAATCTTTGTTTTTATTTCTCAAATTCTTTTAGGTTTCAAATACCATGACTGGAATTCACCCCATTCCTAAGTCAAAGTATAATTAAAGTTCATTAAATTAGTATTGTTTCAATCTTTGATGTTAGCCAGAAGTGCTCTTTGCAGCACCCTCAATGTGCCCAGTAATGACTCCTTCTGCAATTCGTATGGAGTTACATGTATTGATAACATATCTAAATATGATTGTAGATTCTTTTTTATAAGACCTGTTGCTCCTACTACTATTGGAACTGTCTGGCTATCTTTCTTCCACATTGCTTTTGTTTCTGCCTGCAGATCCTGATATTTTACGACTTTGTGTCTTTCTGTACATGAGACACGGTAGTCATCTGGTGTGGCAGTTTCAGTGATCAATGCTCCTTTTGTCTTCTTTCCATGGACTACTATATCTGGTTTTCTCGCATCTATGTTTTTGAACTGTCAGTAATGGGTGATCCCATGTAATATAAACTTCATCATTTTCTATAATGCTTTATGGCTCATGCGTCGTGTTTTTCAGCTACTTCAATACCGTGATGTTTGCACAATTCCCAACGCAACAGTTTTGCACCATTATTATACTTTTCAGTATACAGTCCTTCTGACATTAGTTTATCACAACCAGCAACAAGATGTGCGACTGTCCCCAATTCTGTTTTACAAAACCTATATTTGTCTGTTTCTCCCACATGTTCAATGCACTTTGTAAACCAGCATGTATGTGGTCCACTATCTTGGGCCATCAATATTAACCTTTTATCTTTTGGTTTAAATTCACCTCTCCCTAACCAGTCCTGTGTTCGATCCTGATCAACATGAGGTTGTTTTAAGAGTTTTCTATACTTGAAACTATATTTATGCATTTCCATATTTCTTGCCTTCTCATCTGATCCTCCACCTTATAGTTTTTTTTTGTTGTTGTTGTTTTGGGCACATTCAGTTGCTGCCTGATTTGTATCTACTTCTGGTTTGATTTCCATTCCTGCTTGACACCAATATGCTTCTGCTAAACTAAGCAGGGAAGTCATTTTAGACTTCTCATGTTTTAAAAGTTTCAATATTTTTGAGTCTTGTGAGGTCAGCAGATATGTATGCAGTCCTATGAATGCAGATCTATGCATGTAATCAATTTTGAGGAGACCCATACCTCCCTCAGAACGGGGACTATATATAGTCTTGGTATCCATTGATTTTTTATACATTATTTGATAAGCATGAAGCATCCTTCTTGTTTTTTTCTGCCAAACTGATCCAACACCTTTTGGGGCCAGTCAGTCACTCCAAAACTGTAAGTTAGGACAGGAAGAGCAAATTAAGTTATAGCTTGGACTTTGTTCCTAGATGTCAACACTGTTGTCAGTATTAATTTTAGTCTTCTAAAATATTCCTTACTACGTTTTATTTGCATTTGTCATTTATCAAGACCAAATTATGTTCTTATATCACTTGAAAAGGTTTTGACAATTTGCAGTTGTGCTTTCAGTTCCTTGTCTGTTGAACTATACTATTTTAAATCATCCACTAAAAGATAAGTCTTTACACTTTGTTGTTTTCTGGGATCCAAATTGTATCAATGACCTAATCTGTTAAGTACACATCTTATTGGGTTAAGGGCAAGACAAAATAGCAGCGGTGACAAAGGGTCAACCTGGAATTTTCCCCTTTCAATTTTTATCCCTGGAATAATAATTTAGCTTTATCATGGCTTAATTCCAAAGTGGTTTACCACTGTTTTATGGTCATTGTAATGTAATCGGGTGTATCTTATACATTTTCAGCACTCTTATTCATGAATATGGGATACTGTCAAAGGCATGTTTGTAGTATATCCATGCCATACTTACATTCTTCCCCTGTTTACAGTTCTCCAATATGACTTTATTTAACAATAAATGATCCTATGTTACAAATGACTTTCTTTTGTTCCCCTTTTGTTCTATTGCCATGATTGAATTTTCCTCTAAATGACTATAAACTCTGTCAGCATCAGTTCCAGTGTATAGTTTATATGTTGTCAGAAGGCAAGTTATTAGTCTATAGTTTTTAGAATAGCTTGTAGGTTCGCTCTTAAGTAGCAGTATTGTTTTTCCTGTTGTTAACCAGGTTTGTGTGTGCATATAATAGTTCTTATTCATGGTGAAATCTTCATGTAAAGATATTAATACATTTAGCCAGAAGTTAGGTACTGTATCTGGGCCTGGGATTTTCCATTTAGGAGTTTTTCTTAATTTAATTTCAATCTCTGTGGCCGGTACTTCACCCCATTTCATATCCAGTACATTTGATCTTCTTATTCTTTCTTTTACTTCTATCAGTTTAGCATCTTTGTTATGTTCCACAGGATCTTCATAGATATTTCTCCAAAATGTATCTATTTCTTATTTTCTGTTGGTGTTTCAATTCATTTTGCCTTGTTTTCCAATTCTCTATAGAACTTTTTTTGGGTCATCAATAAATTGCTTATTTTGTACTTTTCCTTTATCTGCATATTTTCTAAGTTTTTCTGCCTGTGCTGATATTTTAGTTTATTAATTGCAATAATGCACAATAGATCCTGATCTGCTCAGACACTGCACATTGCTTTTATCACATCTACCTTTCTAAGCATTTTTGTTGATCTGTTATCTATTCTATACTCATGTAACAGTGACACTTCTTGTCTTAATTGCTTTACATTTCAATCTAGTTGATGCTTCCATGACAGCATTTGATTTCTCCCCTTCCTTTCCCTTACTGCCCTGTGTTTTTGTGGTAAGACTGTATCTGTTATTAACTTAGCTGCACAGTAATATATCCTGTTTACTTTTGTATATTGCATGAATCTCTATAAGCAATCCTAATTACTGTGTTTGTTTTATCAAACTTCTAACTTTTGGGGTTTTAATGACTTTCTGTAGTGTATTTTTTCATTGATCTTAATATGTTTGCCCATCTCTATTAAATCAAGCAACTCTTCTCTTAGATCATTTTCTTTTAAACTGAGGGCACATTCTTTGTTCTCAATTTCCTTCGAGCATTCCATAGAAAGTTCCAGAGCATCTTCCTGTGTTACGTTCTCTTCAGCTTCATCCTGTGTCCTCCATTGCTCTTTCATATGGAAACTCACTGGCCTATCACAACATAACATTGACTGCATCAGAGTTGCCAGTTTCCTGTTCCTTCCTTTGCTGTGCAACTCCAACTGAACTTTTGTACTAGTTTCCTATGAAGGGCTCCAAAGTATCCTCATATGGCAACTGATCAGATGTTTCCCATTCCAGTGGTTTCTCCTTAATTTGGGGATCCATTGCTCTGTCCTACTGTGATATCATCAGAGTTAGATTTTCTACACTAAATCCTATACCTTGCAGTAATCCATAACTTCAGTTTCTCTTTCGTTAACTTCTCTATTACTAACCTCTTTCTACCTTTCCTCTTTGTTTTCTTATTTTTTGTATTGTAAATGTTCCTATCCAGATGCCTTTTGTACTTCTTTCCAAATATATTTGGTATTGATCTTTTTGTATTGATTAGTTTTGCTTTTTCCTCTGCATACATATTGCACCATATTACATTTCTTTTTCTTTCCCGTGTCCATATTTCTTCTACAAATGTCTCCTCCTCCTCCTCCTGTTTCTCTTTAATTAGGGGACTTGTTCCATCATGCTGTGATATAACCTGTGTTAGACTTTCTACACTAAATCCTTCACTTCACAAATATTCCATAACTTCAACTTCTATTTTTTTAACTTCTACTTTGCTAATCTTCTGTTCTACATTTCCTCTTTTTGATCTTATTTTTTGTATTGTGAAATTTTCCATATTTGGATGGCTTTGCCTGTATTTCTCTTTGGATACATTCATGGCTCCTTTTTTTATATTGATTAATTTGGTTTCTCTTTTGCATAAATATTGCACCACATCAGATCTCTCTTTCTTTCCCATGTCCATATTTCTTTTTTATACCTTTCAAAATCTCTAGATTTTGTTCTTTATATTTTTACACTTCCTTAATCACTTCTTTTTCCAAATGGACCAGGGTTTCTTGGTCTATATAATGTTTTTCACAAATCTGTAGTATTAATGAACACAAATTATTTTTCTTGTGGAAGTAATTTTCTTTCCTCTAATTTCTCTTTTTGTATATCTTCTGTCTGGAAATTCTGTTTTTCTTGCATAATAGTAACAATACATCATTTCTTTCTAATCCTCAATAGTCCACTCTGTCATCTTTATGGCTCTTTTTTGTTCTATCAGTTTTTATGATTTTTGTGGACTAATAGTTCCTTTTACAAAAAGGGGGCATCCTCCCCCTGGGCCTGGCTTACCCCATTGAGGAATGTTTTTATGTCTTGAGGATTCTACACTGTAATTTTTTTCAGTCCTGGCACCAGTATCCCTACCAGAATTGGGCATTTTTTATCCTGGGTTTTGTGCACCCATCTATCTTTTTATTTTAACCTACTTCTGTCCATGATACAGTCTATATGTCAGTGTCTTCTGTGATATTTTATGAAAAACAAGGTCCACCTTGTGAAGTACTCACCAAAACCTGAGGATGAATTCAATTCCAGCAATACTACTCTCCTTTTCCTGCTGATTTTTTCATCTCTCCATTCAGACCCCAACAAATCTCCTACATAGGTTGTTCAATTGCTGTATGATACTTTGAATGTCCTATTTGTAAGCCAGTCAGTCATCCACCATATCAAGGTTACATCAATACCTAGTTTTTCTAATTTATTGAACATTTTTGTATGCATGACACTATCAAAAGATGAAGTCAAGTCTATATAAATTATGCCGCAGCACAGTTTTCATTTATACTTATATTATTATAGATCATCATGATACAGGTGGCTATAGTCTACTTTCAAAAAATAGTTTCATGTCCCAACCTTTCCAGTTCTGACAATAATTTATCCAAAATAACATTCCATATTATTTTTCCACAACAAGTAAGCAAATTTATGGATCTATATGACTCTGGGTTTGTCTTGTTCCCCTTTCCCTTAAAAATGCCATTAACAAGTGCCTGACTCCAGTCTTGAGGAATCTCACCATACATAAATAACCTAGTGAATAACAAATATAATAGTACTGTAAGTTCATGATGAAGTGTTCTCAGGTCATATTTAGTAATTCTGTCTAATCCCTGTGTTTTTATGGGGCCAGTTTGCAGAGTTCTTTTTGATGAATACAAGTCAAACTATCTAGTAATATACAAGAATACCTGATCTATGTTTCCTCTGTAGGCAAATAATAGTATAACCTTTGTCTAAGCATACAATGACTTGTCTCAAAACAAGATTTTAAGCTGGCCATTAACTGCTATCTACATAGTAACTGGTATTGTAATTGTGTTTTTTTTTTTGATGTATCAAAAACAGTTGCAAAGTTGCCCTTCTCTTGTCTGTATATCTATCATCTGTTGATCTTCCTTCTCATTTTATGTCAGTCTCTCCTACTCCTGCTTCACATCTTCATAAAGTTTCTCCTCCAGTTACTTATTTCCTCTCTCCTTGCTGTCAGCATCCCTAACAGGCCTTTTAACGGTCTCTGTTTTGGAGAAATGTTCCTATTTTCATGTGTGATTTAGGATCTCTCTGTTTTTGGAGGTATATCTCTATTTTCCGATTTGATTTTACCTCTTCATGCAATTTTCTCGGTCCCCTCATCACATGTGATTTTTGAAGCTGTCTAATATACACAAAACCAGTCTATTTGACCAACATACTAGTGGCAACAATAATTTAAAGAATGAGGACACACATCTTACAACTCCCTTTCCCTGAAGCAAAAAATAAATTACTTTGGTGGAATTTTACGATACAGTTAATAAAGTCTTCAGATATTACACTATCGCTAATAATGTGCTTATATTTTCTATTATTTTGATGCTCTGCTTTTTAAACATGTTTCTGAGCAGTATCCCACATTCCTAATAGAACTGAAAGGAGTCATGCTATTTGTTATTCAAATGTTATGTTAATTAGATGTCCAGATTTTTAACTGAATGTTCCTATTTTTCAAGGGCTTTTGTTCCTCTTATCAATGTCTGCAGGTTGAGAGGTATGATATTAGCAACAGATCTGTCAGGTGCCCTGGGAAATCCCCAATATGGCACCCCATACCTCTCAACTATCCAGATTTTCATAGAATGTCCAGATTTTTGGCTCATATTTTTGGTCTGCTCCCCATAAGTTTTTTTTTTTTCTGGCAAATCACTGGGATGATCTCAGGAGTGAAGTCAAAAATTAATGACATACATTTGAGTTTCAGACTTCAAATCCTTAAGAAAATATATATTAAAACAAACCCTGTTACTCTAGCAACTTTCTAAGTTTATAAGATCAATATTTAAAATATGTCCCAATTTTTGAGCCTCTGTCCTCCCATTTTATTGGGTTTTGTCCAGATTTCTTGTACTAAGAGGTAAAGGGGTATGGGCACCCCACATCCAGAGTTCGGGGTAAAAAGAAAAAAAAAGTGACTTCTCAGATGTCCAGTCATGCTGCACCCTGAAATGAGCAAATGAATGCCTTTCATTGTTATGAACTGTTGCAAGGTGCACCCTGCTACAGTTTAGCAAAACTCCTTATTACACTTTTGGCTCAGAAACTGTAGCAGGGTTTGTTAAACTGTAGCAAGGAACCTCCTGCTACTTTTCATAAAACACAGTGAATATCCTTGCTATGTAATTAACAGTGGCTGCTTAAATACTTTGGTACTTATGTATTATCGCCAACCAGATTTTTACGGTTGCGAAATATGTATATGTACACAGATCCGAGTGCATGAAAAACTTAAAAGTGTTATTCTAATTCTTTACAATTGCCCAGGAACTGTACTTCACTTTTAGGAACAGGAACATTTTGGGAAAGCCTCTCCCTGTCTTGCTTGCATTGCATCGCAGACACACGCTCTTGTCTTAATGACTGCTATTGTCCTGTCGGCTGGGTTCTTATTACCATCCCCCAAAAATTAACCACAGCAGATGGCCAGAAGATCAGCTTCTCCATTTTCCTTCAGTTCCCTGTACCCATACCTATTTGTGATTATCTGATGCATGCAGTCTTAATGTTGCTTTCCCTAGGAAAACCGTTACTGGTTGTGCTGATCATATCAGACTTGTGTGGGAGAGCATGGAAAACGCTGCACCTGTGAAACCACAAAGTACTCGGA
This sequence comes from Protopterus annectens, assembly GCF_019279795.1. Lineage (NCBI taxonomy): Eukaryota > Metazoa > Chordata > Ceratodontiformes > Protopteridae > Protopterus > Protopterus annectens. The sequence goes on along the minus strand of NC_056725.1, from coordinate 1,539,981,436 downwards.
TCTTAGACAAGTTATTATTTGTGTCTTCAGACACAGTGACAAAGTTGAAAGATAGACTTGTCATCCAGTCCTCTTCATAAACGGATGTGTTTCCCAAAACAGCAAAGTGAAGCTGAACCGGGAATTAATGCTATCCTTGTCCAGAAGAACTAACAAGTATGAGTAATGAAAGGGATGACCTGATTATAATTCAAATTGTTGTTCTAATTCCTTCGTACATACTGCCCAAAAACTGTTAATTACTTTTAGGAACAGGAACAATTTCTAATGTTAAGTTTTTGGGCAGATGTAAGGAATGAGAATAACAGTTTGAAACATTGTAATGTGTCGGTGTTTTTTTTTTTTTTTTGGGGGGGGGGGGTCTCAGCATTCTTTCCTCACAGTGAAACTACTCCTTTTTTTCAGTAAGACAGCAGCCCTGCCAATTGAGGCATGCGTGTGTAATACACGCAAGACAGGAACAACACTTGCACATTTGTTTATCTTCCTGAATGTAAGCCAAAGTGATTTTTCAGCTGTGAGAATGTCAAAATAACACCTTACAGTGTTTCCAGCACTCGTTCTCATGCCAGCATGACAATTTCACAACCGCGAAAATCTGGTTGCGATAATACGTAAGTACCAATACTTTTATCACTAGAGTTGGGGCTACTGCAAGGGCAGATTGAGAACTGATTTTTGTTTACACTAACATGACAATCATGCCTCTTAACTGCTTTTGCCTGGGCCATTTGCCCTTCTTATCCCACCCTTGCTATGGCTATTCTTACCCTTATCAGTCTTGTTGCAAATTTAAATTCCTACCCTCCTCGCACTCCTGTCCTGCCTTCTTTCTCTTTTGCTACATTCCATATTTCCTTTTCATTTATTAATTTCCTTCCCCTGTCATTTTTTTTTCCACAAGGTCTCCTGATGATATTACATTAGCAAACACAAAGAAGTACATCACATCTCCTCTAACAACCACCCTCACTGTATTTTTAACTATCTGATCTGGCCAGTTTACCAGCACAAAAGTTAGCAGGAGAAGGCTAATTAAAATGCCTGCATGTTTCAGTTTGTTATAGACTCATCTGTGTTATTTATCTGTGATACATGCAGAGTGTTTGTCAGGGCAATTGGTGTTAATATGTTCCTACAAATGAAGGTAAGTCAGGGAGAGCCCTCTTGTTAACCGGGAGTGAGTTCCATAGTTTGGAGCATTGTACTCAAAGTGTCTTGCCTCCATTTAGTAAAGAGGGTTGAAGAATGCTGAGAAAGTAAAGGCTGGACACTGAACAGCAAAGGATTTTAGAACAAGAGCAGGGTGTGAGCAAAGAGTGCCTTAGATGGACAGTATCCTACATACAGTAGCTTAAAGAAAAGGCTGCAGGTTAGAAAACTAGCTCTTGGGTTAGGTGACAGCCAGATAGCATTCAATAGTGTAGTACAGGGGTTTTCAACTAGTGTGCCATGGCACACTGGTGTGCCTCGAGAGATCAACAGGTGTGCCACAAGATTTTATAAAAGATCGTTAGCCTTTTAAAACTTGAGAGTTAATTCACTCACCTGCCATTGCTGCCACCGAAAATTATGTATTTATTTTATTTATTTTATTGCATTTGTTTACCAGGAAAGTCCACTGGGCCTAAAAGAGATCATTTTCAGTGGAGGCCTGGGGGAAAAGCTCCAACAAGAACATAGATACAGAAAAAATGTAAACATTAATTGGTACAAAAGTAGAAACAGTATTACACATAGTGATTACAGTAATATATGTAGAATACATACATAAAACCAGGAATTTAGTTGGTCTGATTACAGTAATATATACAGAATATATACATAAAAGCACTCCTTCCACAACCCACTAAAAGCCACTTTGCCTCCATTTTATTGCAAATTAAGTAAATACAAGAATTATCATGGAGTTGAGGTACTGTGGCGCAGATGCTCAGACTAGTCTGAATACACAGCGGTAGAAAACATGACTCTGCCATCTTGGCTGTGCTCAAGGACAATAGGCCCCTATTTGTGGAGGAACTAGCAATTGACGTAACTTATCTTGGGATTCCTGCATTAGTATTTGTACGGATGGTGCCCCCAAGTGTAAAAGGATTTGTTACACTGGCTCAAAAAAACTCAGTTTCCTCCACAGAGAAGCACTAGCATCAAAATCATTTGTATCCGCACTGTACTAGTCCAGAATGGCACAATTCTCAGTTATATAAAAAGCAGGCCGCTACAATCAAGATTGTTTGCAGCACTATGTTCCCCAATGGAAGCTTCTCACATGCAGTTGTTATTCCATGCAGAAGTTAATATTTCATACAATATTAACAACAATGAAACGACAGCCCTATATTACAATATTATATGAAAAGACAGGAAATCTAGAAAGGGCAGAGGAGTAACTATATTATTTAAAAGGTTTACTTTGAAAATGATGAGTACATGTCCGACAAAAATGGGAATGTTGAACCACAGTTGGTCGATTCCCATTTCACTGACCTGCACCATCGAGTGTGCAGTTGAGTGAATGCCACTTTGCGCATTTGCACTTATGTCATTGGAGTTATGACTATAGACTGCGGTACAGTGGGGATCAGGAAATTACCCTTTTCTCCACTGTAGTGCAATCTTGGAGTTGGAATATATTATTTGCAGGGGGTATGTGGGGGTGCAGCCCTCCCACATGGGAGGTGCAGGGGGGCTTCCCCCTGCAAAAATAGGCATTTCTGTGTTGTGCAGTATGTATGTACTGCTGAGAAGTTCAACTTCTGTTGGTGTTCAGAAAGGTGCAGGGGAAGACATATGTTAAATAATGCCAATTCTTCAAATTCGGCATTATATTCAGCATACTGACTGTGTTCCGCTGCTGACTTTCAGAGATGTAATTTGTGCGAATGACTTGATTTTGATAGTAAACCTATTTAAAAATCACCTAAATCTAGACCACACATACAAACATTCCTGAATTTGACAACATTGAACTTATTTTTGCCAAATTAAAAATTGATCCCAAAAAACACATTATTAATATTGGTGGTTATATCCCACCAGGAAACAGCAACCCCAATCTGGAAAACATACTACTCTGAATATCCAATTCTCTCCCACAAGAAACAATTCTGATGGGAGACTTCAGTATAGATTGGCTTAACTGCTTCTAAGAAAATCCATCTTCCCACATACCTCCATGGGTTTACTCAACTCATCACCTCTCCTACAAGGACTGATAAATCTTCCAAAAGACAGTCAATTCTTGACCGGATTTTAGTTAGCAACCCCTCTCAGGCATCTCAATCAGGTTGTCTGCCAGGCATTCTAAGTGACAATCTGCCAACCTTCCTTCCTTAGGACTCAGACTCACCAAAGTCACCCAACCCACCTTCTGCTTAATCAGAAACAAAAATAAAATCCAACTTAAATACCTTCATCACCACTCTAAATAGTTGTAACTGGGCATCTCTCAAACAGTTACCTCTTGACAATGCAGTTAACTCATTCAACAACACATTCGTAGACATACTAAACTCCCATGCTCCCCCTAGAACTATCAAAGTAAAATCTAAGTATGTACTCTGGCTAACTAAAGAATGTAGATCCCTGCTCAAGGCTACAGACAAAGCCTGGCAACAATTTCATAAAAACAAAACACAAACAACTAAGCAAACATAACTAGAACTTCAGAAAGAAGCAAAAAAAAAAAAACTATTAAAATTAGACAAAAATCAACTATTACCAAAACATCCAAAATAAAGATACAAAAAAACCCAAACCATTCTGGGCAACAGTTAACATACTTCAACCAGTAAAATCTACCACCCATGCCCCAACAACAACCAACAATTCTGATAATATTGCAACCCAATTTAATAAATTCTTCACAGAAACTATCCAGTCCATAGCAAACTCTCAAGGCTTTGACAGTAACCCTACCACTCTTGCCCCCAGAACAGCAACAAATCCCAAAAGTCCACCTCCCACTTCAATCTGCATCCAGTATCTGTAATAACTATAAAAAACTACTTTGAAAACTTAAACCAACAACTCTGGTCACTGGCAGCCTTCCAGTAGAATTTCTACAAAGTACAGCTGAACCAATAGCCTACCCAGTAGCCATACTCATGAATCGTTCAATATCTGAAAGCCAGGTACCCGTAATATGGAAAACTTCCCATATTCTACCACTACACAAGGGAAATAATTCCACTAAACTCACCAGTTATCACCCAATTGCCATTCTATCTCCCTTATCCAAAATAATAGAAAGAGTTGTGCAGACCCAACTAATGGACTACCTTCTCACACACACACTACTATCAAACACCCAACACGGCTTCCGTCCCTTTCACCGCACCACCACAGCATTACTATTCTTTTGCTACATAGTAACACTGGATAATCTGTCTCAGCCGTATCCTCAGAGTTATCCAAGGCCTTTGACACGGTCAATCACAATAAACGCATCAGTGTTCTCTCCACTCTAAACCTCAGCAATTCCACAATTACATGATTTGAAAACTATCTAACAGGATGACTGCAAGCCATCCAATGGTAACATTAACTCTCTCATCTTCTTCCAGTCTCCTTAGTGGTTGCACAAGGCTCAATCCCTGGACCACTACTACTCTTTCTATTCACTAACCACCTCAAGACCTCAGCACCAAAAGCCACTGTAGTACAATACGCTGACGACTCCACACTAACATGTCCTGCCTCCACACTGGAAGACCTCCACACCAAAACCCGATTCCTTTCTATCAGTAGAAACCTGGCTCACTAACTCCCAGCTAATTTTAAATCCCAACAGGACTAACCTCCTATTTAGCCCAACCAGATTCCCCTCATCTTCCCAGTCCTTTAATATTTTGTCCAGGAACAAAACTATGATCACCCCAAGCACTCTCACTAAACTGCTCTGGGTAGAAACTGATAACCTATAATTTGATACTCACATAGCCCAAACCATCAAAAAGGTTCACAGGAAAATAGGTCTCCTATATAGACACAAACAATTTCTTACAAATAACACAAAGGTTACCATAGCCTGCACACACCTCCTATCAACCCTCCTCTATGCTTCCCCAATATTAACCAATCTCCACAAAATAGACCTAAACCAACTGGAATCTTACTATAATAAAATAGCAAGATTTGCCACTGGAGCCTTACATAAATCACATCACTGTACATCACTAAAACAGCTTGATTGGCTTGAATTCCCACAGCTTAAACAATTCAATCAACTAACCTTTGCCCACAACATTCTCCACCAACCCAGTAAAACCCCTTCTCTCCAAAAACTCATTCAACCATGCACTTCAGGCTGATCTCTTTGCTCCAGTAACCAACACCTTCTAGATACCACCAAAGCCAGCAACTCAGCTGAGAAATCTCTCTTCTCTAACTATATTCCTAAAATTTGGAATATGCTGTCAACCCCAAAAATGTCTAACAGCTCTCTCACAATTCAAAAAGCTACTCAGATCACATCTAGTGGACACCTGGCTATGTTCTTGTTACTGCCCTGATTAGGCCTACCTGGTTTCCCAAACAATCTTCTACCCTCTTTATTTAAAAACATTATGTAGTAACCTCATCTGTTAAGTTTATAACCCTCTTTATCATTTCAATCACACATGTAGCAACTACATCTGTATGTGTATAACCCTCTTGATTATTTAATCTGCAACTGTAGCAATATGAGCTATGATGGGACTTTTTTCCATGAAATGAAATACATGTCTTCTACTTTTGCATTATTTGCCATCAATATAGTATCCTGTAATGTTTGTTAAACTGCTGAAATGTCTGTAACTGGAACTCTATGTATGCTAGTATATGCTAACATTATCCTTGTAACAGGGCTTTTCTCCCAGGACCTCTGCTAAAAAGGGACCTCTGTCCATGTCAGATTTTCCCGGTAAACAAATGTAAAATAAATAAATAAATAAGAAGTTAGGCTGTTATCTCATGGTCAAGTTCTATTAAGATTTTATGAACTAAAAGAAGAAGTTCTAATTTTTTGACAACTCAATCTCAGTTAGCTGATTTTTTCAGTGATGAGTTTGATGCAATAAAGTTGCATTTCTTTCTGATTTGTTTCAATCTTTGAACACACAATAAAAATATGCAAGCAGATTGTGAAAATATTCTCACTTCCACTGACAAAATTAAAAAAAGAATCAGAAGAGAAAATGCAGTAGAAATGTCTGAGCTAACGAAAAGGTGGAAACTGGATGGAAGTCTTAGAGATCTAATTGTACAAACTTTAAAATTACTTACTATAAATATTGAAAAATATTTTGCCTCAGTTGACATATCATCCTTGGATTGGATAAGAGATCTATTTGTCTTAAATGCATGCAAACTGGCAACTTTAAATATTACAGAAAAAGATGAGTTGACAGAGATAAGAGATGACAGACAATTAAAACTTCAACATTCAACAACAGATGCTACTTCATTTTCGTTACCTTTTAAAAGTGAATTTCCCAATGTTACAAAAAAAGGAAGAGAAGCACTTCTTCCTTTCTTCATGTCATATTTGTGAGAATCAAGCTTTTCTGCAATGAATAATATTAAGAACAAAAATAGATCACAGCTGGAAACCACGGAAGAAAATTTAAGAGTATGCCTGTCCAAAATTTAGCCTTGCACAAAAGACATTCTAAAACAATGTCAGGCTCAGATATCTCAATAAATATTAAATGCAGGTAAAAAAGAGGAAAATATTTTCTAAGTCAATCAAAATTATACCTTTTTTTTTTTTTTGGTCAGGCAAAAAGTATAATGTATTTTTTGGTGTGCCACAAGATTTTTGCAATTAGTTTGTTTGTGCCATAAGATGAAAAAGGCTGAAAATCTTTGGTGTAGTACAATGGTGTACTCACCCAGGGCCTTGGACCATAAACCTACAGATTTTGTTTATGGAGAGTTGCAACTTAACTTGACAGGTTTCTGGAGGATGACCCTACAAAGACAGCATATATATTCAGTGTTAGGAATGAATGCATAATGAGCAAGAACAGCATGTGCCTCCACTGACACAAATCCTGATACCTTAAAGCAGGTCATCAGGAATGTGTTTTTGTATTACAGCCACATGATAGTTAAATAAAGCGTGAGCTCCAGCCTGAGGCCTAAATATTTAAAGCCTTTCACATTTTCAAAATGTCCTAAGCCAGGTGAAGGTAATGTTCGAGTCAAACCAAAAGAAATCTTAAAAAATGCTAGTGTGGGGAACAAACACAGCTCGGACTATACAGATAGACACTGTGTGTGTGTGTGTGTGTGTGTGTGTGTGTGTGTGTGTGTGTGTGTGTGTGTGTGTGTGTGTGTGTGTGTGTGTGTGTGTGTGTGTGTGTGTGTGCATGTATGTGTGTGTGTATGTGCACCTTTCTAGGCACAAGTGTAGATTGCCAGCTCAAAAGCTACAGTAATTGCAAAATCTATATTGGCCCAGTAAGAAGTATTACATCACGTCTGTGTTTCAGCATCTTTGTGTTTGCCAACATTAACAAATCTATAAAAGATGGAGTCATAGCATTTGTACATTTCTTCTCTTTGTGCAAAATCTTAATGAGCAAGTGATTTAATCTCAACTGGAAAATATCTTTAAAATTAGTTCCTCATTTCCTAACAAAAGGAGGGGCTTCTCCAATTTTACTTACAATATCTGGGAAGCCATGAGCATTTTTCAGTGACACTTATCAGGGTTTTTTTATAATTGTCTCGTCCACTGAGGACTTTAGTAGCATGGCCAGGATATAGGTAGCATTATCACTGCCTTCAGCATGCTGACCAGATTTTCAGTCTGTCAATCCACATGGTTTATATTTAGTGCTTCTACTTGTCTTAACATCCTCAAAAGTGTCTGCTACCAGATGTTCTGGTTATCTCTAAAACAGAACTTACTGGCTAGAACTGCACTTTCTTCTTCAAAAAATGATATTTTACAGTGAGATGACATTCTCACAAACTGTCCTTTGACCGTCTTTCTTTTGAGAGTTAGAACCCATACTACTAGAATTCAGTTATGCCTCTTTCTTATATAGTTTGTAAAGAAGGGTACCTTGGGCTGTATAAATAGACAAATTTAAAAAGTTATAGGTTCATAGATAAGTACTAAGCCATCAGTTTGCAGGCAATTCAAGCCTAGTAAAACAAATCCTATTCACAACTTCCTTCTAGCCTTAAGAAGGTCAAAACAAGATAGACTGGAGAATTTGAGGCTGCCCATCCAATTATCTAGGTTTACCTTGAAGGAGGCAAAGGTGCTACTCTGCTTGACATGTATAGAAGTTTGTTCCAGAAGTGAGGGGAATGACGGGATATGAATTTATTACTTCAAAGTGTCTATTTTTCTGCTGATGAAGTTTTAGTTCCTTTAACTGAGTATTTGAGGTGCCATTAGCTCTACAAAGAAATAGGAGGTCAAATAGGGTTAGATTTTTCATGGCTCAAAAGGCTAGGCACATATATCTGTGGAGGAGTATGTAAGAGAGTAATTACAGAGAAAAGGCTGCCAGTTTCTCCAGATAACTAAGATTTTTAAGGTCACTGATCTTTTTAGTTATGAATCTCTGAGGTATCTCAAGTTGTATGATATGTTTAAATAAATACATATCAAAAGATGCATTATATTCAATAATGGGTCTGATAAGATACAAGTGGAGGTACCTTTGGAAATGATAAGAGACAGATAAAAGGCTTTCTGAACTACTGTGAAGGCATGATGGTCAAATGATAAGGAAGAAACATGATTGCCTAGATCCCTTACAGCAATGTTTGATTAGAGGGGTGCATCTCCTGTTTGGTAAGTGAAACTGTTTTGTTTACCAAGAAAAAATAATTCTATACTTTTTTACATTTAATTTGAGCCCATTGTCCTTGCACTAATTGTTAACATGGTCAAACCCATTTTGAAGCAATTGTGAGTCAGTTAAAAATCAAATAACAATACCTAATTTCCAGTCATCTGCAAACTTAGTTAACCATAGACAGGACAGTTGGCCTGAAGGCCTGTGAAATAAATGCTAAATAGGAGAGGGCCCAAAATAGAGTCATGTGATACACCACTGGTAGCCTTTTTGCTTTCACAAATGGCACCTGCAACTCTAACTATATGGGTTTTGTCAGGCAACCAGTTAGCTATCCACCACACAATATACTGTAAGGATTTATATTCAGATTTACAAGGCCTTTGACACTATTCTCCATGCAGACAACCATTTAGCTATCCAACACATGATATAAGGATTTATATTCAGATTTACAAGTATATCTATAATGCCTACATGGGGAAAAGTGTCAAAGGCCTTGGCCAGGTCCAGCTATGCTATATGAACTGCATAATTACTAACCATCACTTCAGTTATTTTTTTCAAAGAAATTAAAAAGGTTAAAGAGGCAGGACCTTCCTTTAACAAAGCCAAATTGATGAGGGCCCATGAGTAAGAAATTTTAAATGTCTCCTCATTTAACCAATGAGATCCTTTATGTTAGCTACTCTAGGTATTGTTGTGTAAATATAATTTCTTAAACCCAAGATAATATGTTATCTTAACTACTGCTTTTAATTGAAAAGTATGCCTCAGGCCTCATGGATGGATGCATGTACTATGTCTACAATCAGCTTGTATGTAACCTCAATTTATTGGGTTATCTATTTTGTAATGCCTATAACTTAAGTGCTATGTTCCTAATATTTGTAATTTGTAATTTCTATATGTAATTTGGAGCTTTTCTCCCCGGGACTCCGCTGAAAATGGACATGTATCCAGCTGGACCATCCCGGTTAACAAATGTAAAATAAATAAAATAAATAAAAATAAAAATAAATGAAGTCTGCAATAATGTGCTTTATAGCTTTACATATGAGGCTAATGAGTCTAAACTTACCAGGGTCGATTGCTGGGCCACCGTTATGCAATGGCATTACAATGGCTGTTTTCCAGGCTTCAAGAATGTAACCAGTGGAGGGGCTTAGATTAAAGAGGTCAAGTAGGATTTCAGAAAGGCCGTATTTGTGATAATCCAGCAATCTGGTATGTTATCATGTCTCATGGATGAAATAGTCTTAGTTTTTAAGAGGTTTGAGAGCTTGTTCCATAGTAATTAAATTTAAAGGGGGTCATAGTTAAAGAAAGATTTGTAGTTGTTTTTGGTTATAGTAGCTATTATAACTTCATATTCACCTTTGAGCTTCCTAATGGCCCTCTTAAGCTCTTTGTTAGTTTGCTTTAGTGTGCTCTTAAGGTAGATAGAATGAGACCTATTATAAGCATTAATCAGTTTCTTTCTCTTGTTATATAATTTATTTATACTATATTCTGGCACAGGTGGTTGTTTTTTAAATTTTCTTTATATTTGGTGGGGATAGGGACTGCCTTATCAATACAACTATTAAACTGAGTAGAAGTCTAAGGTAAAGGTAGTAGCTCCAGCCATAGGATCCTTCAAAGGTGGATTTCAGCAAAATTTATTTAGGCCATCAATTGACTAATGAAGGTTTGCTTTTGAGAAGACCCTAAACAAGGAGCTATTTACAGGGAAAGTACCACCAATTTTAAAGAAAAGCGTCACTTAATTGTGGTCTAATTTAAAGGCATAATGATACATATGGAGATATGCAAGATGTGGCCATATTTTGAAGGATTAGCTCAAGGATACAGGAACCCCTAGCAGGATGGTTAACTATTTCTGAAAGAGAGATAGCATTTATGATGTCATTGGTTGTGCAGGTCAACTAGTTTATTGATGGATAGTTGAAGTTCCCCAGTATAAACTTTTTGAATTTAATGGGAATTTTAGCTAATGCATTAACATAGCTATTGTGCTCAGAAGGGGACAAAGATGGCTAATTAGTTTTGTTTATAGTAATATGGACTTCTAGGTGTTCAAATGTGTTGTCCCTAAGAATCTGTTGTAAGGTGATGATATCCCTGACAAATACTGATACTCCCCCACAATTTCCAGTAGGTCTAAAGATGTGATAGACATTATACCCAGGAACTAAGGAAGTGTTTTTATTGCTCTGAAGACATGTTTCTGTAACTACACATACATGAATGTGTTCAAGTTGCAAGAAAGCCTCATGCACAGGCATTTTTTGTTAAGAGCTACATTAATGTTAATAGAAAACATTAAAAAATACTCAGACTTTTCAAATAATCAATGAAAAGTATAAGTTCTGGCAAATTTTCTTTGCATACCAAAACAATATCACCAGTTAAATATTTGTAGAATAAAATATGTTTGATGTCATCTGTTTTAAATATATAGGTTCATAGGTTCACAGGTAGGTACTAGGCTATCAGCCCAAGGGCCTACGTAAGCCTAGCCAACAAGGTTCCCTGGCTTACACCACCCAAGAAAGCTATTTTCCTGTGCCACTGTCAAGCAGGGACACAGAAGTGATCCCCGGGGTGTATTTCCTATTTCCCATCCACTCATCAAGATTTTTCTTGAAGAGTGCTAGTGAAGAACTTTGCTTGACATAGATGGGTAGCCTGTTCCAGAGTATGGGAAGTCTCTGGGACAAGAATCTATTTCTCCAACATGTCCTGTTTATTGTGGTGACAAGATTTAGGTCCCTAGAACGTGTAGTTTGGAGGGATTGGGATTTCTTTAGGTGTAGCATGTCCAACAGCTCTGGGTTTGACATAGCTTTATATGTTAGGCAGAGATCACCTCGGAGTAGGCGATATGCTATGGAGTAAAGCTGGAGTTTTTTGAGGCGGTCAGTGTAGGGCATTTGTTTGAGGCCAGTAATCCTCTTTGTGAGGTACTTCTGTGGCCTTTCCAGCTGCTGCAGATGTCTTGTGAGGTACATTCCAAAAGGGTGTTGCACTCTATAATGGGTCTAATGAGTGTCGAGTAGAGGGGAACAATGACCTCCTTTTTCCTGGATGAGAACCCTTTTATGATGAGGTGTGCCACGTAGAAGGACTTCCTGACTACTGTGGTGATGTGACTATCAAAGGAGAGACTACTGTCCACCTGTGTCCCAAGGTCTCTTATCACACATCCGGTGTTAAGTAGATTGCTGCCTATGTGGTAGTTCATGGGTACAGAGTTTTTACCAAAGGGGATGACACTGCACTTTTTGGCATTGAGCTTGAGGCCATGGCTCTGACACCAGGCATCTGTCTCAGTGAGGCCCTTCTGTAGGATGTCCACATCATTTGGGGACTTGACTATGGCTCCTAGTTTGCAGTCACCTGCGAACTTCATCAGCCAGAGCCCTTCTGTGTTAGCCTGTACTTCAGAGAAGTAGATACCAACAGGAGAGGTCCCAGGACTGAACCCTGTGGTACTCCACTTGTCATTTCTCAACCTGGCATAAAAATATTAGTATAACTGGGGGCTATTGCAGTCCCATTGCTACACCATTAATTTGCTTTAAAAATGAGAATCAAATTCTGTAAAATTAAGACAAAATCATAATTAAAATTTCTTAAACAATCTACATTTATTGTAGGTTTAGAGACAGTTGCTCTCTACATGCAGCTTCTAACCTGCATTCATTAGTAATAACTGCATATGGCAATTTAATATCAGTTGTGACAAGAAAGTTAGTTTCTGAGACTTGAGTATTAGCAATGCTCTAATAAAAGTGAGTCTATGACAAAAGCAGTACTCCTTGAGACTATCGTCTGTAAAAATGTGTTAGCATTGATTGCCCTAGTCTCAATTCCCATATTTGACAATGGAGAAGGACTAGTAAATAGGGCTGTTATTAATCATTGGAATTCAGCAGTAATGGGTGCCAATCTTATACAGGAGTAAATATTACCTAACTGCCTTGCTTTGCCTGTCAATCCGTTGGAAGTATCTATGGGTATTTCCAGTGCAAACACCAGCTCTGATCTTATTAAAAATCTTCAGTGATTTAGAGAAAAAACAATATTAGGTTAAAACATCTGCAATGGGATTTTTTTAAAAAACTAGTTAAAACACTGGGCTTAACAATAAAGAAAAAAAATAAAGTGTATTTGAAAAAAAAAGAATTTGAGACATTGATCAGGTAGTTTATCACATGATGAGATCTTAGTATATAAATGTTTGGATGGATGTGTTACCTCAGTCTGATGAAGTCTCCCTGGAGGAACAAAAATACAAAGTATATATATATATATATATATATATATATATATATATATATATATATATATATATATATAAATACACATATATATATATATATATATATATATATATATATGTGTGTGAGTGTGTGTGTGTGTGTGTGATCCGTACAGATCCTCGACGGCAATTTCTACCGAAGCAGAAATCACCGAATATAATTAACCGAAAGTGCTGTTCACCGAAGCAGCACTTTCAATTATGTATGCTGGTTGTGCCAGTCGCACTACGGTGCAGTTAAGGGAGAATTCCCTTTTCCCCACTGTAGTGCGACCTCGGAGTGAGAATATAAAAGTAGGGGGGTGGGGGGCACAGCCCCACACATGGGGGGTGCAGGGGGGGCTTGCCCCCCTACATAAAAGAAGATTTAGTGTTTTTTATTTGGACGGACTTTAATGAAAGTGCTTTTTCGATGAAAGCGCTTTCGTTAAAATGTGTTGCGGTATTTCACACCTTTCTGACAGGATTTCTTGAAGACTTGCACAGATATATTGACTGTAATTAATGACAGATACAGTCAGGATATTAAAAAAAAAAAAAAAAAAAATATATATATAGATATATATATATATATATATATATATATATTTTTTTTTTAATATCCTGATTATATATATTTTAATATCCTGACTGCATCTGTCATTAATTACAGTCAATATGTCTGCGCAAGTCTGCAAGAAATCCTTTCAGAAAGGTTAACCAAAGTAGTAAGACCACGATATGACTGATGAAGTTACTTCCCTTTGCTGGTCTGCAGTGAACTGACTACTGCTGCTCTTTGGCCCTAGTGACAGTGGCCTCCCGCCTCTGCAGTAGGTGAAACATAATGTTTATTGCTACCTCAGATAACATCCAAACATAGTTTTCCTACAGGAAATGATATATATATTCGTGTGAGGCGGCCATGGTGGTGCAGCGGTTAGCGTTGTCACCTCACAGCAAGAGGTTCCCTAGTTCAATCCTTGTCTGGGGTGCCTTCTGTGTGGAGTCTGCATGTCCTCCCTGTGATCGCATGGGTTTCCTCCGGGTGCTCCGGTTTCCTCCCACATCCCAAAGACATGCTGTAGGTGAATTGGACACTCTAAATTGTCCCTAGGTATGAGTGTGTGTGTGTGTGTGTGTGTGTGTGTGTGTGTGTGTGTGTGTGTGTGTGTGTGTGTGTGTGTGTGTGTGTGTGTGTGCACCTTTTGTGGAAGGTTGGGAGCTGGGCTGGCAACTCAACACCGTAAAAACTCCACTGCAAATCATGAGTGGACAGATGATCTGCTGTGGTGACCCCTAACTGGGAAAAAGCCGAAAGAAGAAGAAATATATATATATTCGTGTATAGGCATAAATATAAATATATATATATATATATATATATATATATATATATATATATATATATATATACAGTCTGCAAAAAAGTCATGAGTTTTAACATTCTTCTCAAAAAATGTTGCCTACTCTCAGTCTAATGTATATACAATATTTTCTTTTAAATCAAAATGGTAGAACTGAGTCTGTACATATGTATGCACATACAATACATATGTATAGTTTTGTTCAAGATGGTATGTTGTGTTTCACAAATATTTTGTTAATAGGGCTTAATATTTCCTCTTGCCTCACTTTTACATAAGACATTTATGAAAACATGTATATAACAAATGTATTGATATTTAAAAAAGAAAAAATATATTCTGATTTTCCAAAAAGTTTTACAAGAAACTCCAATATTGTAACTAAAATGTTTTAACATGTTATGAAAAATATAAATTCTACATCACTGTAAGCTTTGCTCTTTATAAGAAACTGAAATCAGGATCCTGTTTATTTAGTCCATCTGATCTGACAAGTGGGTCCTCAGAGCCACTCACATCCAATCCAGCAGTGTGAGTTTTTCAGTCTCAAGCCCCTTTAGCTTTTTCCCTCCCATAATGCACCACCCCCCAAAATATGTTAGATCTCAGTTGACAGTGCTACCTTTGCGAATGGATGAAGTTCTTGGCAGCAAAGTACTCCTCCTTGTATTTTTAAATCTCTTAGGAATTATTTAGTATTTGTTGTATTATTGCTTTCTACATTTCTGCTAATAAGCCTTCCAGTGATATTCAGTCCTTAAGGACACTTTTTGGGTTTTTATCTTCTGATTGTTGTTACTAGTCTCTTCTATCAGGGCATTTCCTGCCAGTGTTTCCAGCAAGTTTAGGCATTAGAGTTACTAGATTTAAAATTAGGTATAATTAGTTTTTTTCCTTGTTACAACCCACTATTTTTATTGTAGATGGCATTGGATTAGGTATATAGTGGATTATAGTGACCTTGTTATTCTTTTCTTAGTACTTTTGTCAGTTTTGTGTGTGTGCTTCTGTGTGTGCACATCCTTTATAATTGTTGTTGGCATAAAGATGTCACTACAGATGAGGGCAAACAGTCCAGTTTCAAAAAATGTAATATGTGTGGGCATAAGATCCCACCACAGGATCTCTACAACTTGCCTTGAGGCAGTTCATCTCAAGTTGAACTGCAAGATTTGTTAAGTATTTGGGCCCAGAGCCCTTTCTAATTGGATAAACAACCTTATTTTGAAAGACCCTGAGACCACAAAAGCTGGAAAACACTCAAAAAGCATAGCATGTCTAGGGACTCAGATCCAAAGAAAATACCAACTAATCCATTGTCACTGCTTTCAGATTCAAAACAACCAAGACTTGAAGATAATTTGGCCAGGATGCCACCATATACTCCTCCACTGGATCTGATCCCCTTGGATCCAGTTCCTTCAGGCCAATTTTATTGCTAGACTCTCCCAGGAAAGAGGGTCTACAGGAAAAACTGGACCGATGCCCCTCTTCCAGACCTTCATCTGCACTTTCAACTCATTCCTTCAGGTCATACAGGAGTACCTCTGAAGCTAATTGCTAAGACTGTCTGATGCAGAAGTTCCTGACGCATGTGGAATTGGATGTCATTCCAACACCTTCCACTCTGAAAGCAGTCAGATCTATATTCTTCTCCTTCTCTGATCTGATGCTTGCCTCTGGTGCCCTCAGATCCTTTCTTTGTCCCAGGGCCAGTGTCCTTGGATCAGACATCACAAACAGCTTCGGCTCAGAGGTTTCTGGATCTGACTCTGCTGACACTGTCCCAAATCTGAGCAGTTAGGCTAATAATATTGATGCTGGCTTTGGATCTTTTACCATTATTGAGGCTGTCCACCTTTGACTCCTTGGGTCCGGTCCCCACATTTGAACTGACCAAGGCTTTGGCTCTAGAGCCTCTTCCTTCTGGTCTCAGATCCAAAGCTTCAGTGGAAGTTTCAGATCCGTGGACTAAAGAGACATGTTTGTTTCATTCCAAGATTGGATTAGCTTATCAGGTGTTGAGAAGGATTATTGGTTCCCCAATCAGAACCCATATTCAGCCGCATCCAAGATGAAATCCACCCTGAGACTCTTTTTCCATGTTGCCTCCACCTTCTGTTCAGACAGTGGTCACAACTGAACCATAAGTATTCTTCCCTCTGCTCCAGAGCCTTTACAGTCCTCTGAGGAGTCAGATGAAACCATCTCAGATGCACCAAAAAAGAAGAAGTGTAAGAGGAAGCACTTATACTAACCATCAGAGTCTTCCACTTCAGATTATGACTCAGATGAATGAGAGGGTTCCTATTATCCCCTCCAAGGACATCTCCTTTGGTAATATCCTATAGCTCATGCACCAGAGCACGGCCTGTAGACCCCCCTAATCTGGATGAGACTGTTCTAATCGAGGCTTATTGTTTGACACTGTCTACATTCAGGATGGTACCTCCAGCTGATAAGCTCATAGATATAGCAGCTTGAAGGTCATGGCAGGAACCAGCAAGTAGTGAGGTAGTACCCAGAAAGCCAGATAAAATCCTCAGGCTTCATAAAGACTGACAGTTCTAGACTAGATCACCTGTGATGGACTCCATTATTGTGACAGCAGCTACAAAAAGAGAACTGTATTGAAGATTCTCATTCCATCCATCTACTTAATGAGTCCCAGGTAATAGATAGGCTAGAGAAGTGGGAGTATGCTTCAGGCAACTTTAGTTTGCAGGCTCTGAGCTATGCCACTCCCATGAATAGATTCCAAAGAGAGCTGGCTCAACAAGCACTATCCATTCTGAAGAATCCTATTACAGCTGCCACTAGTAAGCAATTTGAAACCACCATTTCTCCTGTGTGAAGCATTTGCAACCTCTTCATGTGCCTTATGCAAAATGTGGTGGATGGAGCAGCCAGGACAGCTGGATCAGATATTGCCATGAGGTGCCAAGTTGGCTAAGCATGTGTGATTTTACAGATAACTTCAAAACATCCTTCACAAATGCTCCATATGATGGTTCAGCTCTGAACATTCTGTCAGGGAAATGATGCAAGTGTAAAGAAGAAAGCAAGATGTTATCTGCTGTCAGAGTCAAGTTCAAGGCCCCACTGAGAGCATACTGGTTCTGAAAAGATAAGCATAAGCAGTTTGAGTGACCTTTGGACAAAGGTGGCCATGGCAGAGGGGTCCCTTTCAACAAAAGCCAGCCCAGAGACAGAGGAGGTCTGCAGAACCAAGGTTACCACAGGCCCTTTTCTGATAGGAGGCAGCAATATCCCTGAAGGGTTGCCTGACTGCTGTGCTCTAAAGGCAGTCAGGGGGCCATCTCTCCTTCCACGCTATTGCATGGCAAGCCATCACATAGGATATGTAGGTAAGAGGAATTATACCCATAGGCTACTACATTCCCTTTTTCCATTCCCCACCTCAGCCACAAGGCCATTATCAGACATCCCACCCCAGCAGGTAAAACAGGACACCACAGGTTCTCTCTCTTTCTCTCTCTCATACCCATAAAAAAGAGCCATCCAAGAGGTTCCAGCAGAAAAGACAGTGTCAGGGTTTTACTGAAGATTCTTTTTGGTTCCAAAGACAACTCAGGGCCTTAGATCCATTTTGGATCTAAGTCTTGTAAATGGATTTGTTTGAAAAACCCACTTCAGAAAGGTCACAGTGCAATCAATTCTTCCCTGTCTCAGGGAGAACAATTGGTTTACTCAATATATCTCCAAGATGTGTACCTTTACATCAAGATAGTAAAGGAGTTGAATAGATTCCTGTGCTTCTGAGTAGGAGCCAATCACTTTCAGTTCAGGGTCCAGCCATTTGGTCTCACCACTTTGCTGCTCACTGATGACTTGTAGGGTTCAGGATCTCCCATATCTGGATGACTGGCTCATTGCTGCCTACTCAGTGGAGTGTCTAATCCAGGCCAAGACATACCTTCTCAAGTTATGCTCCTTCTTGGGGATAACTGTCTATCTACAGAAATCAAATCTGACCCTTCTCAGACCATCACATTCATAAGCCACATTATGGATATTGCCAAATGCATAGTCTCTCAACTGTCAGAAAGGATTCCAGCACTTAGGGAGTCAGTTCAATCTCTTGTTCTAAACCACATTCCACCTGCATCCCTGGTTTTGAGACCATTAGGTCTCAAGGCTTCCACTATTCTGTTGGTTCATTTTGCTAATTTTTACATGAGAATCCTACAATTGTTGTTACAAGCTCAAGGGTGCCAACATCTTTATTCTCATTCCAAAACTATCCAAATCATGGATTTTTGGAGGTCTCATCTGAGATGGTGGGTCAAGTAACTCCTAGTTTTACAGAGAAAATAATTTATAACCCCCATACCAACAGCTGTGGTGACCTCAAACACATTCTATCTGGGGTGGGGGGCCATTACAATGGGAAGTTAGTCCAAGGTCAGCAATTTAGCTTAGAGGCCTCCCTTCACATAAACATATTGGAGATGAGCACAGTCCTTCTAGCATTGCAGAAAATTCAAGATCGACTCCTCTAAGGTGTGATTTCAATCCAAACAGACAACATGACTGTGGTTTGGTACATCAACAAGCAAGGAGGAATTAGATACTACCAACTATGCTGGGAAGTAATGAGGATATGGCGATGGGGGATAATCTCCATCTGCTTTCTTTTGGCAACACACATCCCTAGAATTACCAGGCTCAGAAGGTCAAGGCTTATACCTTATGAGTACAATGATAACTCATCAGCTTATCCATTGTTGGGGCACTCCCTGCTGCAGTCTTTTCACCTCTCCATAGATTGCCAAATGCAGCAGGTTCTTTGTCTTATTCCCAATTCTAAAACAGTCACTCAGAGCTACTCCGTCTCAGCAATGGCCTCCAGGGCTACTCTATGCCTATCCCCCACTTCCTTTACTTTCTAGATATATCTAGAAAGCAATAAGGTGCAAGGCAGCAGTCTTCCTCATAACCCCATTCTGGCCAAGACAAATCTGGTTCCCGCCACTGAAGCCTTATCTTCTGAAGCCTCTCTGGCTTCTGGATCCTGCTCTGGATCTGGTCACTCATCTATCCAGCAAGTCTCATCTGGATATTCTGAGTTTAAGACTAACCAACTGGTTTCTCCAGTTCCATTGATGGCCAGAGGTCATCATCTCTCAGATGAAGTGGTCAAAATACTTATGGCCTCACAAAAGGATTCAGCTAGGAAAATTTGTTGTAGTAACTGGAAACATTTGCTATGTCATCAAATAATCAGGACATTGACCCTTTTCTTGCACCTTCACCTGATGTCCTTCAATTTTTACAATCTATATTTCAAGCAGGTGCCAGTTATTCCATGATGAAGGTTTAACTTGTGGCTATTTTCAGGTTTTGTGTCTGGTTCAAAGAACATTTTTTAACTTTTCATAGGTTATGTAAGGCCTTCCATAAATGGTCTTTCTTCTGAGACCTCTTATTAATGACCCAGTTCCACTATGGGATTCAAATTTGGTATTAGAAGTCTTAACTAAGACCATTTGAGCCAATTTCTACAACACATTTGAAATTTCTGTCCTGGAAAGCTCTGCTTTTGGTAGCCATTACTTCAGTCAGGAGAGTTTTAGAGCTGCAAGCCCTTTCTTCTTCTTCTCTCTATATCATCTTTTATAAGGACAGCATATCACTCAAGACAAATCCTACCTTTATTCCAAAAGTGGCTACAGAATCTAATTTGTCCCAACCCATTCACTTGCCACTTTTCTTATTCTAATAAAGGAGAATATATTTTGCATACCCTAGATATACCAATGCATTTCTGTTCTTACAGCCACAGAACTAAGCCATTCAGGAAAGCTTCCCAGCTTTTCATTTCATTTTCCTCCAATAAGCTGGGCAAGAAAGTCTTCAAAATCTATCTATTTAGGTGGTTGTCAGATTGTATTACCTTCATCTATTCTGACCAGAACAAGAACTTACCATGTAAACCTAAAGCCCACTCCACTAGGGGCATAGCAACACCCACAACCTCCTTCAGATCATCTTTGACTGGAGAGACATGTAATGCTGCTACCTGGTCCTCCATGCATACATTTGTCAAATGTTATAAGCTGGATTGCTTTTCCAGAGCCTAGGCTTCTTCCAACTCTACAATTTTGAAAGGTTTCCTGTCATGAGATCGGCCAGGAAGATCATAGCTCAGAATTCTGACTCACAGGTTAGATCGGACGGACTGAATGAATAGGATACAAATGTTATGTACTTACTGTAATGATAAATCCTTCCATTCATGCCTGTCCAATATGAGAAACCCTCATATTGTTTCCCATCTTTCTTCAGTATGACCAGAAGAATGTTTCCTTATACACAGGGTGTTCCCTAGATGTGGTTTCAAACTAATGTTTCTCTGTTGAATCTCAAGCTTCAATCGAGATCTGAGGTAGTCTGGGGAAATGGTGCCTTATGAGAGGGAAAATATGAAGGGTCTCAAGGCTGGAGCACTGAAATTGCCGAATCGGATCCAATGAGCGGCTCCAAGGACCCACAGGTTATATTGGACAGACATGAATAAAATTAATCTATAACTATGGTAAACACAATTTTCATTCCGTGCATTGGCTGAAAGTGTTTTCTATCCTGCAGAATCTCCACGTCTGTTATAAAAGTCCTAGTCTGGACCTCTGAAAAGATCACAGTCATGGTATTGTAAGACTGTACTGTAATATTATAGCTTTGTTTTAGTAATCATCTTTATTTATTTTTTATTTGTTAGCTAATTAGTTTAATTAATTAGTTAATTTGTGTTTGTTGACCAGTAAATTGGAGACCCAGCAAGAAAAGCACCAGACTCATAAGAATTGTTATCAAAAAGTCCATAATATAACCATAATTTCCACAGAGGAATTAGTATATATATATATATATATATATATATATATATATATATATATATATATAGAGAGAGAGAGAGAGATTAGATATATAGATATAGATATATATACAGATAGATATAGAGTATAGATATATAGATATATAGTTCTAGATAGACAAATATATATATATATATATATATATATATATATATATATATATATATATAGATAGATATAGATATATATAGGTATATAGGAATATACTGGCACCGCTGTAACAATGAAGAAAACAGGTGCAGTTGTCAATAATTAAGAGCCAAAGACATTCAAAAGGCAAGCTAAGTATGATATTCCCTGCATTATTTGTAAACAATGATTAAAACAAAAACAGGAATGGCATGTGTAATGTGCATTTACTTTCCTGCAGCACTGTCAGTTCTTATTATAACAGTTACTCTAAAGCATATATTTTTCTCCATGTGTGGCTTTACCATGTACAAATTAAGTTTTGTTACAACATATGGCCAGTTGCATTGCAATATTTGCAGCTGAAAAAAAGTTCATTTATAGAAAAATAATTTCCCCTTATCATTTTGGAAATGTCACCACTTGGACAGAAAACTGTTTTTTAAACTAATTGATACCAAGCAGAAGTTATTTAAAAAAGTCGCTGATCTGGTTGAAAGGAGTACACATTTCACCAGTCTCATCCTTCCTAAGACATATGTATTTTAACTTTGAGGAAGCACGTCTGAAAAGGAAACATTTTACTCTTGCAGATCAGCAGAGGAAACACTTAGGCTGACAAACAGCCAAGAATAAAAGTGCAAGAAGCTCCCATTAGAGACATCAAACATGCAAGTTCTCACGTTCGCATTCAGTGGCTGAGCATGCTCAGCACAGCCCTGCTTTGCAGGAGGGGAAGTAGTTGGAAACTGGGAAGGTGTAAGTACTGTCAATTTCAAAATCAAGCCTCTCCCACCCCACAAGCTCACAGTCACTCCAGTCCAGCCTAACAAAATGCTGAACGACACTTAATAAATGTTTTAGTCAACAACTGAAAAATGCAATTCTGACCATTAAAGCAGAAAAGATTTTAGTTGTGTGCCTAAGGATTTTCAGTTATGGCTGGTGCCCCTGTTTAAAATAGCAGTGCTGCATGCAGTAAAGGCAAGATAAGGCTGTCATCTGATGATGAATTTTGCTGGAACTAGGAAGGTACAAAGAGAACCTGGGGGAATGCCAGGAATGAGAAACGTCAGGAAAGAGGGTGACTTAGAAAGTATGTATGCAAGAAAGTGGTGCACCAACATTTTTTGCTGTTCAATCTAACGATGCTTTTTATATTTTTAGCTCACAAATTATAATATTGCTTGCAATTTAAAAACAAACACAAATTAGCAAGCAATACACATGGAATGCAAGTAAATGGCATAACATTACATATTGTACTTGTTATAAACAATTATATAAATAACCTTCATTTAATAAGTGCACTATCAATGTTTATTTATTTTCACAGTAGCAAGGGTATCTATAACCCAGCTCCTTAGATGCAAGAACTCTTGATATTGATTCCCAAGTATCAGAAATGTTTTTGACATTCATTAAAATGTATAGTGAAACTAAAATATAAAGGAGGACCAAAACCATTGACCTTTCAAAAGAATTTACAAAAAGTGAAAAGATGTGCCCTTGATTGACATGATTCTGACTGTTATTTATTTAGAAACATAGATGCCAGTAGTGGTCATGGTCCATATCTCTCAGCTGTCCAGAATTTTGCCTCATATTTTTAATCTGTTCCTCCTAAAGTTTGTGGTTTTATGAAAAATCACAGAGTATTGAAATCACTAAATAATGATATGCATTTGAGTTTCAGACTTTATATCATTCAGAAAATGCAAACACAAATACTGTTATTCTAGCAACTTTCTAAGTTTATAGGAGCAATATTTAAAATCTGCCCCTATTTTTGGACTCTCAACCCCCCATTATGTTAGGCTTTGTCAAGATTTCTTGCACTAAGAGGTTGAGAGGTATGACAATCACCCTCAAGCAAATCCCCTCCCTCATGAATGGCTATACTCGAGCGGTTGTATGCACAGTAAGCTTACTAAACAACAAGATTAGTTTCTGTGACAGAAGGGTGAGATTTGTCACTGTTAAAGGGTGACAGAAGGGTGAGATTTGTCACTGTTAAAGGGACTAGAAGTACCTGCTGCACTCTGTACAGGTCCTTCAGTAATGCAGTCATCGCATGGCTATATCTGTAGAGAGAGAAGCAACATGATGACAGCATTCACCATTTATAATGACATCTGCAGTCTGCTCTGTACCTTAAAGGAGAAGCCTTTTACCACTTAAAGGTCAATATTTTCTGGCATATCTGCACACAGTATGTATTTTCAGCCTCAAATACTCCCTTGTAATTACCTTTTCAAATGTACAGCAAATCAAGTGGCTGCTTGTTTATAATAATGTAGGTAGAGTCATAACTAGTTTTGTGAGAAGGGTTACTAGTCATAAAAGTCCTTGGTATTTCCTCAGAGCTTGTAACACTCTACAGTAATTGCCAAAAGGTCTTTGCCCCCAAAAAATATGTAGTATGTCTGCACAGAGAAACAGACAGGTGTTGTCATGAAATTTGCCTGTTGTGCAAGATGTTTTGCAATTCTTTTTTAATATTTTATATCTGGAAGAACACAAATGTCCCTCTGATGTTACTCTTAAGTAGAAATCTATTTAAAGCTTTTCAGTGCACAGTATATCTTTCTGGAATTAAGGTGAGAATGCTTCACTTTCCACCCTAATATATATTAATTATTTCTGCAATACTTTTCTAAAATTGCTAATCCAATACTACCTAACAAGATATTTGGAAATGAACAATGATGAAAATGGATTACTTTTGATGCCAAACTGTTACGTGGCAGGTGAAAACTAAGGGCAGTATAACTGAACCGGTTTAGGGACTGATCTGATGGCACACGGAAATATCAAAAAATAGATAAAGGTTGTTTTATTGGGTAAGCTAAGCATTTTACTGCAATGTCAAAGCAGATATCCATCAATAAAATGGCAGCAACAATTGTCTAGCCTAGGCCTACTACTGTTTTCTGGTAGTCAGTGGTATGACAAAATTGTGGCAGAACTACCATTATGTCAATAATATGGTATGGTTGTTTTCAGCAATAATGGGGAACTCTGGGCATCAGCAGTGTTTTTGTGTAGCTGTCAAAATATTATGGTGGTAAATTAGTTTGACAGCTCCTAGCAGTGTTATCCATTATGGCTCCTATATTCAATAACATCTGATTGTTTTATATAAGAGTCTTCTGCCTGGGTTTACTGTGCTTCAATGCTAGTGATAAGGTTTGTGCAATGCTTCTCAATGTCTCCTCTTTCTTTGGGGAAAATACAGATGTGCCCCTCCTGTACCCCTTCTTTAAATATCTGACAAAGTATTTTCGATATGTTAATTCTGCTTTGGAAAAGACTAATGAGAACTTCATAGTTCTGTAGGTTTGACTGTCAAGCTTATGACCTGGTCTTCAAAAAGCATGACTGCTGTTGATATTTCCTATTTTCCATTCCCACATATGTAGCAAGATTACATTTGAAGGAAGTTAGTGACCAACTTGATCTGATTTGCAGGGTTTATCTTATAAATTAACCTTAGAAATTGCTGTATAATGCATCAGTCATGCCATTTTATATTACTGACATATTAATGACAATTCTTGAGACCTTTTTTTATTAAATGTATATATGAAATTTGAGGGGTATGGTGTTGGATATACATAATGTTTTCTAATATAGGTATAGGGAGCAAGTTTCTATTAAGTGGTGAACATATTCCTTGCAATGATAGCTCCCAGTGATTATGTTCCCTGCCAGTGTAAAATATTTGGAAGTAGAAGAACATGGAGGTATAACTTGAAAACAGACATATCGCTCAATGGTAAGGTGAGGGAGCTTTTGCTTTTTCATTATGAAGTGGTGGATGCATGAAACTGCATCATTGTGGAAGGCATGCTTCCAAAAAAGCTGGAAGACTTCAATAAATCAGATTTCATTGTCAATGTATACTTGTTCTACTCATCCGTATTTTAACACATACCTCTCATGTGTACCTCATTATGAGGAACATTCCTCATTCTGAGTCTTAAAAAGTTTGTGTTCCTCAAATGTTCCACATTGAAAGGTCCTATCACACATTTATAAGGAGAAAATAACACATTCTGACCACTTTGTGAGCTTCCTCATTGGAGTTGTTAGCAAGCTGCTAGTAAGTGTTCCACATATTGTTAATTTGTTCTTTATCATGAGAAGTAGTGTTCCACATTTTGGAGGTGGAAGGTTTAGTGCTGTGGTTTAACAACATGCCAAGGTGTGTTACTTACTGTTTACTTGTTACTTATTGCTTATTTGGTACTTATCTTATAGGTTTTTCTAACCTCCCTACTTGATAAAAATACTCATTCATTTTGAAATATTGCCATATTGGTTCAGGTCATGTCTGAAAAGTATCCTTGGACCACTGCACTTACCTGGTTAACAAATGTAAATAAATAAGACATGCGGTTTCATATGGTAATTTCATATTACAGGAAGACATTGGATATTAATTTATTTAGACACACAGTCTGTCTGGTACAAAGTGACATGAGCTGAATGAACAGCTCAGGTCTTATCCACCATCAAAACCTATCTTTTTGTAACCTGGTTCTTTTTGAAATTAAGTAAATGCAGTGTTCTCGTTTTCCTGAAGATAGTATTAATGGTGACATATAGTGCATAACTCAGGGGGTCGGAGGTTAGCTCATGACCTGACCAACAATGTTTCTACATCTCAGATTTTTGTAAATATTTTTCTAAAACTTTGACAACTAGATAGGCTTCATTACACATATATACAGACATTTTGACTAAGATCTTATATAGTTACAATATACTTGTCTGCATGGGTGAATTCAAAATTTACTCTGCTTAATTGAATCATTTATCTTTTCATGATCAGTTAGCACTTGTAAGAATGTACAAATTATAGATATATAATACTTATGAGGAACCATTCTAATTACCAGAGCAAATAATATGATGGTGTACATAGTTCAATGACTAAGGATAGTGAGAGATAAATGGTATTTTCACCCTGCAGTGACGTGACAATACCTAGCTTAGATACTTTCCAGATACTTTACATCACCAGACATGTTGAGGCTCATGGATGGAGTTCAGGGAATAACAACCAAAGTTGCAAAAGGCTTAGCTACAATTGAGTAGCGTTGAATTTTGGAAGTGCCAAACCAGTTCCCTCTGGATAAATGAAGAGACAAGCGTCATATAATATGGGTGTCCAGGAACTCAGCTGGCTATGAATAAAGTGGGAGAGCAAGAGTAAATAGAAGGGGATCTGAACTGAGGTTAGAAATGTGAGAATCTGAATATAAATGAATATGCAATATTCTTCCTAGTCATCAATTCACAGTGAGGGTAAAAAAATACAGAAAATAATTTTAGGGAAAGTGATAGCATATACAAAAGAGGATTTATTTAAATGAAGACACGACAAGGAAAAAAGGTTGAGCTAAAGCATGATTAAAATGGTCAGCTGTGTATAATTTGGCTGCACATCTGGATCTGATGCATGGAAGCCTTTTTCCATAAATGTTATTATATACATAATGTAAATTCTTATGATTTTCCTGATAATACATAATGTGTAACAAAGGAAGCTCTGTGGATTAATTAAAAATATATAGCTAAATCACTTAAATGCATTCATGATTGTTGTGTCTTTTCTAATTTTGAGATCATGCAGATTTTTCTGAAACAGTTTTCAGGCCACTGCTCCATAGTTCCTTGTCCCACAAAACTAGTAAAGGATTGTTTGACAGTGGTGATGTCACTTCCAGCCCATGTGATCTGGTTCTCACTTAAGAGGGCACACTCCCAGTCTCTTTGAATGAGACTGAGATTTTATCCTTTTTGAAGAAATCTAATTTGGATCTTACCTGGTAAGCTATGCCCTAGTTTTCATTATTAAGGTAAATGTATTGGAAAAAGGGGATTCCAATGTTGCCTAAATGTCATCTAATTAACTATCACATTTTTGCCTTTTCAAGAGGAAAAAGAGAAGACACCGCATAAACAGCTCTGTTTACAGTATTTAACAATTCCATACTGTTAAGATATCAGGAGAACCTCTCTGAATTCATATTCCTTTACATCTTTTCAGTATTTGACACAATGGATTGTATGTCATTACCTGAATGTCTGAAGATTCTGTCTGGTGCAATCAATTTCTAGTTCTAATCATTCCTTTCTGACTGATATCCAACAGTGGTTCATAAGAACATTTGTTGTGGTACTCTCTACTTTGAAAAGAGGAGTGCTTTAGGCTGCAGATTTATTCCTACTAATAACCAAGATACATGTACTTCTCCTGGGGCATTTCTAGGAAGCATGGCTTATGTCTTCATTGCTGGACTACTGATACATGGGTACACATTTTATTTATTTCTGAACATTCACATGCTTTTGAGCTATTTAATAACTACTAAATAAGATTAAACAGTGATTTACAGAGTACTGACTGAACATCCATTCAGACAAAAACTGGATGCCTGAACACTGTTCAGGAGTCCGAGGGATAGACTTTGTAATGTAGTCTGTATGATGTAGACCATATTGTTCAGTGAGTTAAACATGAAATCTTGGCATACTGCGGATATGGTATGATTGTATGAAGATTAACCAAGTGAAGAAAATTGAGTCTAACATGACTGTGCGAAACAGTGATTTGTACAAAAAAAATCAAATATCACTCTCTTCTGTATCTTAAATGCAGAAAGCTATGCCTCTGACATGCTTTCGTCTTAATATTTCTACTTCTGAACTACCACACTACTAGATAAAGAAAATCCTTATTTTTAAAATCATACAAACAGGTGAAACAATTTAGATCTTGACGTATTGTCTTCAAATCACCATACAAATCTGCACTGGAGGATCAGGTATTGGTAGCATCCAATCATTCTTCTTCCATTTCAGGAACAATGAGCTAAGTCTTGTAAGTGCCACCATAGACTTTTGATTATACTATATTAGAGAATGGGCAAACTGTACATCAGTACCCTGACTGGTGAAGGAACATTCTCTAGCAGGGTATTAATGTACAAATAATGCCTGGTGAAAAATGAGTCCATCACTTCATGGCAGCATATCAAGCTGCCGTGGCACTTGGACTGCTAAAAAACAAATGGCTGACATTACTTTTACACTCGCTAAGCAGCACTTTCTATAGCAAGTGTAAAAAAAAAAAAAAACAGAAACAAGAGTATGTGTGTGTTTATTTTTCTGTCTGTCTGTTTAAATGAATGCACTTATGAAAACAGAGGAGACTGTGTATGTGTGAGAGAGAGCGGTCTTGTGTGAGTAAATGTGCGTAAGAAAGCAAAAGTGACTGTGTGTGTGTGAGAGAGACATTGAGAGAGTGAAAGCGATCATGTGTGTGTGAGTGCATGTGTGAAAGCAGAGAAGTGTGTGTGTGTGTGTGTGTGTGTGTGTGTGTGTGTGTGTGTGTGTGTGTGTGTGTGTGTGTGTGTGTGTGTGTGTGTGTGTGTGTGTGTGTGTGTGTATGTGTGTGTGTGTTGTGTGTGATAGAGAGATCAAGAGAGAATGAGAGCGATCATATGTGAACGAATGCATGTATGAAAGCAAAAGTGAAGTGTGTGTGTGTGTGTGTGAGACAGATCTAGAGAGAGAGAGAGCGAGCAATCTTGTGTGAGTGAATGCATGTATGAAAGTACAAGTGACTATGTATGAGAGAGAGGGAATGGGCTTTCTGTAAAATTGTAGTGTTTTACTTACTTATTACTTTTTTAAGTACTATATTATTGTTTTATATATTTGTGATGTAAAATGCTTACTCCAATACCATTAACATATACTACACAATGTTTGAAACATTAGGCAGAGGAACTATTTTACATCAAAAATATACAAAAAAATATATAGTATTTAAAAAAATAAGTAAGTAATACACAACAATTTTACAGAGAGGCCATTCTTTAAGTGCAATAATGACATCCAGGGTGTGTGTTAATGTGTAATTAACGCCCTCCCAGGGGTGCAGAGGCCCTTCTTATAACACCACTGGGTGGGCATTAAGTACACATTAACATACACCCTGTCAGGCATTATTGCTTACTAACTGTATTCAGAACTCAGATAACATTTGTGTGAACTTAGTGTAAATTCATTAAATACACCATTCATGTTGATCCATGTAATTAGACTGAAACCTCTGCATTTGGAGTCCCTGGATTACAAATGCTATAGAAACTATATGTTTGATATATAAAACTAAAAACACTGCCAAGACCATATTAAAGACATACTATTTGCTTAAAATTCTATAAAATGGTCTAAAACAATACAGTTTAATACATATACAAAAAATAAATATATGTTTAATTTACTGCCATATACACCTAAAAAATAAACTTTAAACTTTAAAACAAATACCATTCATATGTATTACAATATTGCAGCCCTCAGTTTCAGCACACTGGAAACACTAATATTGTCATTTTGCCCAGGGCTCTGCCTGCATACAGCCTGATCTGTCAAAATAACTCCCTATATTCCAACAGAGGCTCCCAGTGGCCACCTCTATGTTTTGTGACACTTATTCCAGTACAAGGAAGATGAATTTACTATTAAGACATTCTTTTGAATGTCTAAAAAGTGCATTAGAATCTTTACCTTGCTTTATATCATAAAAGTGGGTTCCCTGTTGATTTGTCGACACCTTTAGTTGTCAAATGCGTATTCATCAACACCTAAGCGGCGAAAGCTTAAAATAGCGAACAGCCACATCACTGAATTCTTTCCTCAGGAAAGAATTCACATGGCCGTTCTCAGGGATTTGCCCTTTTCCCAATGTAGACTGATCTTGGAGTTGGTATATTTAGTTGGGGGGGTGAAGTCCCCCACTATGTTTGGGTGTGTTTGTTTATTTTGTTTGCGGACGTCCAAGTGAATTCTTTACCTAGGAAAAAAATTGATGATTTGGCCATTCGCTGTTTTTAGCTTTTGATGCTTAGGTGTCTATGATTTTGGGTTCGACAACCTAAGCGATATAGATGCTAAAAGTGCTCATACACCCTCTTTCTAAGAGTTCTCTCTGTTTTCCCAATATAAAAACTAGTACAAGAGGTACACTTCCCAAGGTACACTACCCCTTTACTACCACAATTGATGTAACCATTCAATTTAATATTAAAGTCCCTAGCATCCAGGTGCAGCCCACTAATATCATCCATATATTTACACTGATTACAATAGTTACATTTGAATGTACCCATCTTCTTGTTGTTGTTATTATTAGATTTACAACTATTCACTCCTTTTTCTAGGATTTACTTTAAATTCTTATCCCTTTTCCTAACAAAAGTAGAGGCGTCTGCTACCAATTTATGTACTTCACGGTTCAACTTTAAAACCCCCCAATATTTCCTAATAATATTTTCCAGTTCTCCCAAATTTCTACTATAATTATAGATGAAAGCCAATTCATGTGACCCATTAGATGCTCTTTTAGGGTCTTCTAAACATTTTATACCCAAAATAGGTTTATATTCATTCATACATTTATTCCTGACCTCCTCACTTATCTGAGTTACCAATTCATCAAGGTAACATCTTTCAAGAAACAGTTTTTTTAATAAACTTTATCTCTTCTTCAAAGACTTCCTGATCTGTGATCATTCTGGAGGCCCTAATCATTTGCCCTTTCACTATCCCATTCTTTTGATAGAAAGGGTGTTCACTAAAAAATGTAAATAGGAACTGGAAAATGTATCTTTATATAAAATCCTAGAATGGAATGTCCTCGACAGTCTTTATAAATTATCACGTCCAAGTAACTAATAGTGTCCTTAGAATAATTACTAGTAAACTTAAGGAAGGTAGTAGTATTATTAATATAGCTCATGAAATTCAGTAATTCTTCAATGGTCCCTTTCTAAAATAAAAAAATATCATCCAGAAAACAGGTATAAAGTACAATTTTTAAAAAATAGATAAAAAAACAAACTTAGTCTCCCAATAATTCAATACCAAATTAGAAAACAATGGGGCGCAACTAGCATCCATGGCAACACCTTGGATTTGCCTAAAGTATTCTCCTTTATAATAAATCCGCGGTGGTGGTGCTGCGGTAGCGTTGTCACCTCACAGTAAGACGCTGTCCGGTTCGATTCTCAGCTAGAGCATCTTCTGCGTGGAGTCATGCATGAATGGGCATACCTTCGTTGAAGGTTGTGCATCAGGGCTGGTAACTTGGCATGTAAAAATCAACTACCAATCATTAGCGGACCGGAGTTCCGCTGTGGCGACCCCTAACCAGGAAAAGCCGAAAGACACAACAACTCTCCTTTATAATAAATATAGTTGTTTGCGAAGATGGTTTCCATAAATTCAGGTATGAAATTCACCTTGTTATTTGATAAATATTTGCATTGCATTATAACTTGTTGGAACCAGTCTAAACCTTCCTTATGAGGACTACTAGAAAACAAATCAGTAACATCAATAGTGACGAAAATCAAATCTTCGTCAAAGATTTCATTATTAATGCTATCTAAAAAATCCCAAGAGTCCTTGGTAATATGAATAATGGAAAAAACAATTTTTTTTAAATTGATCAAATCTTTGGCAAAGATTTCTTTATTAAAGAATATGAATCTCTCATTTTTAATATTTTGAGTGACAGTGAGAGATATGAATTAGTTTTGAAAAACAAAATTAACATTGCTTACTCCAAGATTGATTATTATATAAAAGATAATTTTTTTCAAGGGAGTATTAATAAAAAGTTGTTGGACTATTTGATGGTGACTAACCCTTGCATACCCTGCATTTTTGGTATACAGAAAGTCCACAAAAACATCTTAAAACCTCCCTTAAGTCAAATAGTGGCAGGTGCAGGGTCAAACATGGAACCTTTAGCCGTTTATATTAATCAGTTATTAAAAAAAATTATTGACCACAGCTTCCAATTAATTTTGCAGAATGTTTCTGATTTTGCCTCATATTTCATTATGTTACTCATAAAATGGTTAATTTTCAGGTAAATATCTGAGGATTAGTTAATTAATATTGTCAACTGTTAAGAAGTTAATGCTTGCTGTTCACATACATCTAAGATGTCCAGAATTTTACAGAATGCCCTGGTTTTGCTTCATATTTTTGCCCTGCCCCTCATAATTTCTTTGATTTTTTCAGGTAAATCATTTGAGAATTAGTCAGTCAGTAATGATAGACATTGGAGTTTCATACTTCTGATTGTTCATAACATGCATTTTAATGTAAAACCTGGTATTTTATTAATGTAACTGAATCAGAGTGATAATATACTTATTCCTGGTTTTTAGCTCCCCCTACCATTATTTTTAGCTTTGTCTAGAATACTTAAGCAAAGAACTTAACAGGTATGATTGTTCAAAAAAATTAATGTTGATGCTAAACCTGTTCTATTAACTTTTGTAATAAAAATTGTCCCTGTTTTTTGGAGCTCCTCTCTTTTTTCCTTTGTTTCTGATTCTTAAGCAGTGAAGTTGAGTGATATGACAGGGACTATCTTTACTTTGTTGCAACCAGCCATTGAAAGTAGATTATTTTGGAAATGGAAGAATGTTAAGAAGGCATGAGTAAATATAAAAGTAATCTGCTGGCTAGTAAACATGTTTAGTAAGAGTAATGAGGAAACTGGTGATTTTTCTAGAAAAGTAGAGCCATGGCAGAATCAACAGTGATATGTTAAAAAAGAAAAAATATATTTGTAACTATAGCTGCTTATTTTTAACTATATAAAATAGATGCTGAAGAGAGGACTGTTAGATTTTTGGACCAATATACCTTGATTATTTTACTTATTTTGTTTTACCTATTTATTGAGTGGATTAGCCCTCAGGACAAATTGTCCCTTTTCTTTTAGGTTCATAGCTTTATACTAGGCTAACAACCACTAGATCCTTTACAAGCCTAGCCATGCAACCCAAATGAGTCCCTTTAGCTATTGTATCTTGGGTGTTTATTTTGGGAGAAGGATATATTAGTTTGGACATTTCTATAGATTACATACAGGGAATATGTTAGTTTGGACATGATTTACTGACTGCCTTTGTGCATCAGGGCCATAGAGACCAGACACGAGGTGAATTTCTGATTTCTGATCCATTGATCTGGGTTACACTTGAATAGGGTTAAGGTGGGACTGTTTCACATGGCTGGAGTGCCTATTCCAGAGAATGGGGATTCTCTGTCTCTCCAACATGACCTATTTATGTTGCAAGCAAAATTTAAATTCTCAGATCTAGTAGTTATGATGATGTTCATTTTTCTGGATGTGCAAAAGGTCCATCAGACCAGGGTTTTAAGGATGTCTTGTATGCCAGGCATAGATCACTTCTCAGTAGTCTGTAGGAGGTTAAGTACAGAGATAGAGCTTTAAGATGATCTGCTTAGGACACTGCGTTTATGCCCTGGATTTTTTGGTAGAGAACCTTTGCAGACATTCCGGTTGTTGCATATGCCTGGTCAGGTACATGCCAAAGGGGGCCAGTATATTAACCAATGGGTCTGATGAGGGCTGAATAAAGTAGCACAAAGAGTTTCCTGGAGCTTAGATGCCATGCCCTTTCTTATAAGCTGAGTGACATAGAATGATTTCCTTACCGCCTTGGCCATGTATTGGTTAAAGGACAGATTACTATCTACATAGGTTCTCAAATCCCTGATTACCAGTTCAGCTCTTAGGGCTGTTTTATCAATGACATAATTTCCCTGGGTGGCTGACATTCCAAAAGGTACTATTATGCATTTCTTGACGTGTTTTAATCCATGACTTTAGTCTTGGGGAGACTATAATTTCCTAGTTTGCAATCATCTGCAAACTTGGTCAGCCAGAGAACTTTGACATCGGACTTGACTTCTGTGAAGTAGAGGCCAAAGAGGAGCTGACCCAGCACACAATCTAGAGGGTCTTTGCTGTTGACTGGCCTCTTTGTAGAGGTGGTCTTACCAATCCTAATATCCTGGATCCTACATGTGAGCCAACTGGCAAATCATCATGATATAGGGGTTTATGCTTAATTCAGTGAGTTTATTAACAATACCCAAGTTAGGCATTGTATCAAATGCCATAGCCAGGTTGAGATAGGCACTATGCACTGTTTCCCCTCACTCATTGCTTTGGCAACCTTCTCAAAACTTTAGTAAGCATGATCTTCCTTTTACAAAGTCAAACAGGGGAGGGTCCAGTGTCTGAAGGTTACCCATGTCTTTGTTGATCACTTCCATGATAATTCATTTGTATAAAAAACTAATCAGACTAATTGGTCTATAGTTTCTGTGGTCTGTTGATGGCCCACTATTATGAAGGAGGATGACCATTGCAGTCCTCCATTTTCATGGCATAAAGCCTGTTTTGAGATGAAAGTAAAATAGTGATGCGACACCCCTACACTGGCCCAGTAATCAAGGAGCCTCAATCCTCACCACTGGCAACAGTGAGGGATGTACACAATGGGAGGATGACAAGTACACACATAGTAAAGTACAATTTCTCTTAAGAGCACACAGAGATCGCAGTCAGTCTGGGGCTGGTTTCTCCCTCTCTCTCGAGATCCCCAATAAGACTCCCCACTGGCACAGCTAGAGAGTTGAGTCCTTAGCCAGGGTTCCAAGCCAAGTCCTCCCAATACTCTCTATGTCTAACCAGTGCTTCATATCCCTGCCCAAGTAGCTGACACACACATTCACTTCTAGATTAGATTTATACACAAACACACACCTGGGAAAGGCTGGCACAGGTTTACTAGCTAAGCCCCCTTCTGCCAAGACCATAAGGTAGTTATCACTGCCACCAGAACCCCTTATCAGATACTTTAAGGCTCTTCCCAAAGAGTGACAAATCCTACTGTGTAATATGTTCATAGGTTCATAGGTTCATACTAGGCTATCTGCCCTAGGGCATTTATAAGCCTAGCCAGAGTGTGTTTGGCTTTCGCCACCCATTTTAAATTAATTTTGCTATGCCCTTTTTCGAGGTTAGTATACTGTGCCTCTGTCTAACAGTGACACAGAAGTGATACCCGGGGTAAACCTATGATCTCCCATCCACTCATCAAGATTCCTCTTGAAGAGAGTCAATGAGGGGCTCTGCCTAACCTGGACTGGGATTTTATTCCAAAGTGAAGGGAGCCTCTGGGTTGTGAATCTGTCCCTCCAGCATGTCCTATTTATTTCAGTACTGAGGTTCAAGTCTCTCGAGCATGTAGCTTAATGGGATTTGGATTTTCTAAGGTGCAGCATGTCTATTAATTCTGGGTTGGACATGGCTTTATACATCAGGCACAGATCGCCTCTGAGCAGGCGGTATGCCACTGAGTAGAGCTGGAGTTTCTTTAACCGGGCAGCATATGGCATCTGTTTGAGCCCTTTGATCCTCTTGGTGAGGTAATTTTGGGGTATTTCCAGTTGCTGTAGGTGTCTGGTAAGGTACATCCCAAAAGGGGCATTGTACTCAATTATGGGCCTGATGAGGGATGAGTAAAGAGGCACAATGACCTCCCCTGATCTAGATGTAAATCCCTTCATGATTAGGTGGGCTATATAAAATGTTTTTCTAACCACTTTGGCCACGTGGTTGTCAAATGAGAGATTGCTATCAACTTGGGTCCCCAGGTCCCTAATTACTTCTTCTGTACTTAATGGATTACCACCTATGTGGTAATTTGTGTGCACTTTGTTTTTACCAAAGGGGATGACTATACACTTTTTGGCATTTAGCCAAATGTAAGTGTGACCAAGAGCAAGGCTATTTAGTAGTGGCCTGTACAGTGCCACCAAATACATATGCAAGTACTCTAAAAGCTTAAATATGTCTCACACATATCAGCCACAAAGCTAGATTTAAATATATTTAATAATAAATAAAAGAACAAGACAATACTCAATCAACACTGTAACTGCAGTGTTCAGAATCACAGGAAATATTTTAAAACAACATTGCAGGACAGTCTCAAATATATACAGAAAACATCTAAACTAATCTTCACTATATTCCTATCTATATCTAAAAAATATTTTCCCTAATTACTTACTATTAGCAAGGCAAGTGCAGATGATGGTGATGACGAATGTTTCCAGGTCAAAGACAAAATACAAAATGCCTTCTCTCTCTCTCTGAGAGAGTTCTTAAATTAATATCACATATTACTGCTGGGTTAGTCTGGATGACATCACTCTTTGTCACTTGCCTTCAATTTCCTGGCTAACAGAAACTGAACAAAATTTAACATTTCTGTGTGAAAAATACATATCTCTCAGATGTTTGCTCAGAACTGGAAGTTGTAAAATAATTAAACGCTTTTATATTTTATACCTAGTAATTACTTCTCAACAAGGCAATAGAAATAATCTTCTAACTCTAGACACCCTGTCGCCTTGTTGCATTAACTAACTTTTATGGCACAACGTAAAGCACTTAATTTCAACTTAGTTTCTTGAAGTTTTGTAAGTTAATCTTCTATGTTCCAGCAGGGTATGCTGTGGTTACATTTGTGAAGCACAGTACATAACATACAGTTCTGTATAAAACATATCAATATTCACAAATGGCACAGAACAGTTCTGTATAAATCATATCTATATTCACAAATGACATAGAATTATTTACAAAATTCCAGATAGCTGGGGCTGGCAGTGTCACAAGTGACATCAGTGGCCCTGATAGGTCATGTTTCAGGCTATTCAGTAGACATCCTGGGATACTGTTGGGGCCAGATGAGGCTTTGTTTTCTGGCCTTGGCAAGTACCACCATTACCTGCTCCCTGTTAATACTTGCTGGGTTATGTTTGTCAGTACTTCTTGAGGGGTAGCTGGGGGTGAGTGGAGGGTAAAGTCTGAGCTGAATTTGTCAGCCCACAGTTTTACTCTATCACTCGGCTCACTGAACGCGACACCATTAACCACCAGTTTGGTACACTGTTGTGTGCTGCATTTGAAGTTAAGAACATGGCTGTAGGAGGCTTGTGGTTGTCTTTTGACCTCAAAATTGGCTTTGCTTGACTTAATTAGTCATCTTAGTTGCCTGTTTAATCTGATGAGAGAGTTTATATATATATATATATATCAGGGTTGCCAGATTTCAGATTTCTTAAGGGGCAAAAAAAAAAGGTCTTGAAGACCAAAAAAAAAAAAAAATAGGTCTTCAGAGCAGCCAGTTCCGCATTAAGAAAAAGTGACTAAGCTTTGTGATTTTTGATTGGCTTGTATATTGAGCCAGTCATAAATTTACACAGCACAGCCCCTCTTCTATTCAATATGGAACAGCCTGCTGTTCTGCATTGAACAGAGTGGCTCTGCTTTGCAATTTATGATTGGCCTGTATGCTGGTATGCGAGCCAATCAAAAATCACACAGCAAAGCCTCTTCTGTTCACTACGGAACAGCCTGCTGTTCCACATTGAACAGAAGTGGCTCCGCTTTGTGATTTATGATTGGCTCATATACTGGCATATAGCCCAATCATAAATCGCAAAGCAGAGACTGTTTCGCTGGAATTTTAACCGGCAGTTCAGGACTCGGGATTGGGCTTCTGATCCCAGGACAGTCCTGCTCAAATAGGGATGTCTGGCAACTCTGGTGTTACTCTTCCTTATTTTAGACATGATTTTTTCCTTTTTGTTGTATAACCTGTGTAGATTAGGAATCTGCCAGTGTGGTTTGTTTTTTTAGTTAGTTTTGGGTTTACTTCTAGTAGGTACAGTAACCTCTATGCAGTTATTTACATGGTTGTACAGGGTCTCGGTGAACAATTCCACACAGGTTGCTTTGAACTCTGGATTAGGAGGGGCACTGAATTTTGACAAACTATCTCTTAATATGAGGTAGTTTGCTTTGCAATAATTCCTAACTGTTACAGGGTTTACTGGGGTTTCTGAGTTGATTTTTTTCTTCAAAGGAGACAGCTTTGTGACCAGACATTACCAGTGAGGATGTGACACTGGGGCAGGAGGGGGCAGCATGTTAGAATGTCTAGTGGGCACATCCACTGTCTCATCAAGGATGTTTGTGTTACAAAGTCCAGGAATCTCTGTGCCTAGAAATTTGAGGCAGTGAATGTTCCCCAGTCTATAGATGGGTAGTTAAAGTCCCCCATGAGTAGGGTATATGGTTATATAATGAGTGTTTCCAGTAGGTCTAAATATGAGCTATGGATTTCATGGGATATAGAAGCTGACCTATAGCATGCTAGGATATAATATGGAACTTTGTCTATAATGATTTGCATGTAGAGAAACTCCAGTGCATCATCCTGCTTAACCACCCTAGAGGTATGCTTGTTGTTTATGTAGATTGAGACTGCTCCACCTTTAGTCCCTGTCTCTGTAGTTGATAGCCTAAATGTGTGGAAGGCACCAAAACCTTATACTGC
Organism: Protopterus annectens; assembly: GCF_019279795.1. Lineage (NCBI taxonomy): Eukaryota > Metazoa > Chordata > Ceratodontiformes > Protopteridae > Protopterus > Protopterus annectens. The sequence continues at coordinate 1,539,942,598 of NC_056725.1, read as the reverse complement.
CAAAGTTCTTTCTGTATCTTAAAACCATGTCTCAGTAACAGCACAGACATCTATATTCTTCAGGATGAGGAAAGCTTGTAGGACGTGGAGTTAGTTGTGTAAGCTCCTGGCATTAAGCAGTAATACCTTAAGGTTTCCTTGGGTTGAATTTACTATGTCAGAAGGTTTGTCAATTTGGCATTGCCTGAAAAAGTCTCTAAGAGGGAGGATGAAGTTTTAGCCAATTCAGAAGTCTAGAGAAGGCAGGCACAGACTATCCTTGGCAAAGAAATATGGTTTGTTAACCATGTCCTCCCATGCTGCCAAATATTGCACTTCCCAGATGACAACAGAACCTAAGCCAATTATTCATATTATGGCATTATCCTTGGTGCTCAATGCACCTAGGTTAATCCCACTAGGCTAATAGCTTCTTTTCAAGGGAGACCCTTTATACTTCTAGGAAATATTTGGCTAGAACATTGCGGAATTTTCCTTAATCTTCAGTTGGTGCCATGGAATCTTTTACAATCCGCTTGAGCTACTACCATCTCTAGCAGATGGGGCCTTGGTTTAACATCTCAGTTGAAGAAGAGCTCACTTCTGATATTGTACTACAGTATGAGCAATCACTTAACCTGTTGTGGGAACATAATCCACAACCTTCTGCACCAAAGGCAAGTGTGCTACCTGTTGTGCTACTGACACTGACATTCTAGACTAAGACACATATTCTGAAACATCAGTAATATCTCTCTCTTCATGTAGTTCATGGAGGTATTCCTCAGGTCATTTACACCCACATGGTCTATGATTGAATCATACTAATACCTGTGGTGTAATGACTTGAGTACCTGCATAACTTGATAGATCCTGGCTCCAGATAGGAAACTAACTGGTGACTAAATTGCATTGCCCGGTTAAGTAACTTGATTAGAGTCACACATCAGGTAAATGAAGGTGGAGGAAATCAGATCCTGTGCCCTGGCCACATGAAGCAGCTCACTAGCAGCTTAGTACTTTAGTCCTCTGCACTACCTCTATTCATTGGGGCATACACCAAGAGATTTCTACTTTTAGAAAATCAGAATAAATATCCCTTGTTGCAATTATGGTTCCCCAAATTAAAAAAAAAAAAATAAGATAGCAGTGATATTAACAAGTTAAACCACTTGGGATGTGGCATATGTAGGTTTGCACTTTTCTGTTATGAACATCGGATATGTTGCACTTATTAGAGTTGTCCCATTTTTCATTGTTGGCTCTGACTCAACTTCTAGTAAAATTCAAGTCAGATGCTAGGCTCAGCTCTGGCTCAGATCTTTAAAAATTCCAGGCTTGCCCACCTTTGCTCCGATCCCACTGTCTCTACTGCTTTGTCACTACAACCTATCTCAATTACAGCCATCAAAAAATTCCTCCTTAAGCTTAATCCAACCACCTTAGCAGCTGACAATCCTCCAGCTAAATTCATTAAACAGACTCATCAATAAGTCCATAACTAAATACAAAGTTCCCAGAATCTGAAAGCAAAGTTATAGATTACATCTACATAAAGGTGGCAAAACTAAAATAACTTCAGTCCAATTGTTATATTACCTTCATTATCAAAGATACTAGAAGGATCGAGGTTCCAAGATGGCTGCACACTAACAGCTTGTTTCTAGCTCCCCCATTGTGAAAACAGAAACTCAACAGAGAAGGCCAGTAGACTTGTGTTTATGGGTGAATTTCAGTAACTGGCTAGTAAGTACACTGCCTAGATTCCAGGAGTAAAGAAATACAGAAGACATGGAAAAAAATCAGCTACAAAAAGTGAGGAAGAAACAATGACTACGAAGAGTTCTGCAGCTGTTCAGCAAAAAGTAATGCAACCTTCAGACATGACTTCCAATAACATACAGGATGATATAAGACAACTGCATACAGACCTGGTTAAAATAAGCAAAACACTGATAGAGTATATCAATACAAACAAAAAAAGGCTGGAAAAAATGAAAGAAGGTTTAAACAGATATTCAGATGAGATCATAAAGCTGCAAATATCAGAGTTCGAAATGAAGAAAAGTCTGGCTGAATATGACACTGCTCAGGAAGACATGTTTCAAAAATAATAGAATTAGAGGACAGGGCACGCAGGGAAAACCTGAGATTTTCACCTATACCAGAGAAGCTGGAAAGAGCAGACTGCATTAAATTTATGAAAGCACAAATACGCAACTGGACTGGTATTCCACAGTAGACCTTATTAGTTGAATGTGCACATCATGTGTATGTTCCAAATATAGCTATAAGAAAGTAACCTAGACCTTTAATAATAAGTATGCGATCCTAACAGCAGAAAGAGTTGATTTTGTCAAAACTGTGGCAGAAGGACAAAATACTAAAAGTAGGAGACAGCAGAGTGTTTGGGGAGAATGATTACTCATTGTACGCCAGGCAAAAGAGAAGTAAATTCATTCCTCTATTCAGAGAATGTCGAGATGCAAGTGTGAGATTCAAACTGCTGTAGCTAGCTGTCTTCAAGGTATTCTTCCCTGGAGAGACAAAATCATTTTTGATGAAGTGCATGCCAAGGAGGAAATATAAAAGTTTGCCCAACAAAAACTGAGCTGTAAAACAGAAGGAGATTCGGCATCTTGTTCCTCTGGTATTAAAGACCACAGAGAGACTGCACCTGTGAAATCTTTTCCAGTATTTCGACGGAAAATGTTGATGAGAAGGAAGGGAGCATGAGAGCTGACTAGAAGAATTGAGAGTATGTTGGAAATGAAGCAGAGACAGGATTTGGGTGATGGAGAAGAACAGTATTAAAATCAGTAACTTAATGTGGGATTACAATGCAATAACTATATTTGTGAAATATGACAAAAAAGAAAATCTGGAAATATTGGACTTCTTCAAAATTTGTTTGCTGAGTGGAGAACTCTAAAGTATATCCCTACTGCATGTCATTAATGTTTGGAAAAATGCTTTGTGAAGGGGAAGAGAGGGGAGTATGCTAACTGAAAGTAAAGAAAACATTGTTTCTTAATAGTACTGTATCTGTGTAGCATTTTTTTCTCTCATGCTATTTTTAGGTGTAATGGGGATTGTAAACAGGTGTTGTTTTTATTTTTCTTTCCTCTTCTCTTTTTGTTCTTGTGCAGTTTTGAGAAGCATAGGCAATGTAAGGATAAAAAAGGAAAAAGGGAGCCTGGTTAAGGGGGCATGGCAGAGTTCAAATTAATGAATTAATGTGCTTTTTTCATTCTTGCATGAGGAAATGACTGATTTAGACTTTTTTTTCTAGCACTTACAAATATGTATGCTACGTAGAATTTCTGTAGCTGGTCTTCATGACTCCATGGAGACAATCTGATAAAAAGAAACTGGAAACAGTCTGGTGGAAGAGGATTGGCAGAGGGAAAAGAAGAAAAAAGAACAGAGAAATTGACTAGGACATAATGTTTCCTGAAAACAATCAAGGGTTTTCCCCAGGTGTGACAGCTTTAAAGACAATACAAAACCAGTTAGGCATGAAGTAAAGTTCTCTCAGCTTTTTTAAATGCAGTGGGGATACTAATATAAACAAGTAATTTTGTTTTTTCTTGTTCACCCTTCTCTCTTTTTCTTTGTTCAGTTTTGAGACATGTAGGCACTACAATGAAAAAAATGAGGAGAGAGTGGAAGGGAGTGGTTAAGAGAGTATGACAAAAGAAAAATCAGTGTGCTTTTTCACATGCTTGCATGGGGAAATGACTGGGTAAAAACTCTAGGCATTATTCAGTAACAAGTTTATTACAAAGCATGTAAATTAAAAAGAATATTGAATATTGTAAGGCTTTTTTTCTTATAAACAAGGTACCCTTAGCAATTTTGTGTCTGGTTTGCATGTCACTAGAAGACAACTTGATAAAGAGAAATGGCCTGGAAAAAGTGTTTACTGAAAGCATTCAAGTGTTTTCTCAACTGGGAGAGTTATAAAGATATACAAAATCAAATATCACTTACTAATAGCACAGGCTGTACAATGTATCGTAGCATGACTAGCCTTTCTTTTTGGTTAACTTTAGCCTGTCTGTGTAGCTATCAGCTAAAAATGTATGTTCTTATTAGGAAGCAAAAACTTCAATATTTGAAGATGTACATAGTTTTGTGTATTGTTGTTAAGTTCATATGTTTTAGGAGGGTTTGGGGGGTTGTTCATTCTGTTTGAGGGCTTTCAAAAAAAAGTTATATAAGATGTAACATAGGTGCAAATGGATATGACATGAAACAACAGTATAAAAGACGAACCTGGTGAACAGTATATACATGTAACATAAAAGTTAGAACTAGACATTTAGCAAAAGAGCAGTTATATATAAAAGGGGGTAATAATAACTATATAAGGAAATGATGCTTTCTGTAATGTATTTCAATTTGAATGGTCTTACAGATAAATATAAAAAAGAAAGAGTAGTGAACTATATTAAAAATGTAAAGTGTAAATAGATATGCTACAGGAGACACACCTGGAAAGAACTGGAAGTGTGAATTTGATAAAGAAATGTTTTCAGGATGGTTATTCAACAGAATATCTGGGACAAAGGAAAGTAGGAGTACTTATATTCATTGTAAGAGGAGCTCCAATAATGATAGAAGAGGAAAAAAATATTATAATGAAAGATACATAGTACTAACGGGGGTACTGGCTAGGGAGGAGGGTTACATTGGCATGCATTTACTGCTAAAATGGAGCTTAAGAAAATTCTGGGAAAATAATCAGTTTTCAGCAAGGAATATTGCTTATAGGTGGAGACTGGCATTTGGTTTGCAACAGTGAAGATGTATCTGGGGGCCTAGAAGGTAAACTATAACAAAGGAGGGTGAATTTTTGAAGATATTTATGAAAATGCTTGGCATGGAAGATGTGAATTCAATACTAGGATTTTGGAGTGAATTTACAAATTACTCACCAAGATACAAAAACTGGGATAGGCTAGATAGATTTTATATCTCACAGGAACATGTGCATTTTATTGAAGGTCTTGAAACCACCCAATAACTATTTCAGATCATGCACCAATAATAACTAAAAAAAAATCAAGGTAATGAAATGAAAATGAGACACTGGTGCTTTCCCACCTATCAGTTGAAAAGAGAGGAATTTAAGGAATGTGTTGTGGAATCAATTCAGGAGCTACTAGAGAAGATATAATTATCTTCTGAAAACATAGCTAAGGAGTGGGATAAATTAAAGTGGAGTTTAAAACAAGGTTGGAAATAAAAGAAAAGAAGATATCTTTAAACAGTAACAACAATTATTTACAGTGAATGACAAATGTTAAAGTATTGCAAAATAGGGGAATCTCTCAGAACAAGAAAAGGAGCAACTGCAGAATGCTAAACAGAAAATAAGTGAATTACCTTGATAATATGTACGAGTTTAGAAAGATTGCTGTTAAGCAACTATTTTTGATAATAATTCTAGAGCACAAAAACTTTAGCACAACAACTCAGGCAACAGAAAGTGGAAAGGGCGGTTACCAAGCTTAGAGAGCCTATAATAAGGACGATAACAAGAGACCCTGTAGAAGTATTAGAAATAGTTTGGAAATTTTATGAAAATTTGAATAAAGCAGAGAAATATGGAAATCAAGAAAAGGTAAAAATGGAAATGTTTATCGAAGAATTAAATATGCCAAAGTTAGAGGTAGGTGAGGCTCAATTACTAACAGTCCAGATAGGAAGGGATGAGATAAAAATGGCTATGTATAACCAATCTACAGGAAAGTCCCCAGGAATAGATGGTATTCCTGTGGAAGTTTGGAAGTTAGGAAGGAAAAAACTGATAAAGATTCTGAAAGGTTTTGTTTAACAGTGTTTTAAGAGGAGGAGAAGTTCCAGCATCTTGGATGAAGGCAGTGGCAATGGTAATACCTAAAGAGGGTAAAGATCCATTGGATCCAGCTTCATACAGGCCCATTTCAATACTAAACAATGATTATAAAGTGTCTATGTCTATAATGGCTAAAAGAATGGCAAAAGTTAATACCAAAATTGATAGATATGATCAGTGTGGTTTTGCGGAGAGGAGGCAAACATTTGGCAATATTAACTGAACACTGATGATACAGAGGGAAGCAGAATGTAAGAAAGTACCACTTTTATTGCTGGGTCTGGATGCAGAGAAAGCATTTGACAGATTAGACTGGGACTTCATGTGCAGGGCAATGGAAGCAGTTATTTTCCCTGATACAATTATAAGATTGATTAGAAGAATATATGAGGGATCGGAGGCATGAATTAAAATAGGTGGAGTCCTCTCCAATAATTTCTGCTTGAGTAGAGGAATCAGACAGGGTTGTCAGCTTTTCCCTTTGTTGTCTGCATTATATTTAGAACCATTGGCAAAGAAAATAAGGGACTGAGAAATTCAAGGATATAATTGGTATGGTATTCTAGAAAAGCTGGCTCTATTTGCAGATGACATTATTATATACTTGACAAAACCAGAAAGAGGCATTACAGTGTTGTGGAACATTTTAAGACCATTTCAGATCTTCTCAGGATACAAAGTTAATGAAGCTAAAAAAAAGGCAATAGTGGTAAATTACATACCCACACATGAATTGGTCCAACAATGTCCATATTTATGTGGACATGATGAAGTTAAGTATTTAGGAGTACAGATTAGAAATTACTCTGTGGTGGCAGTTAAGTATATGTGGGAAGAGACTAAACACAAGATAATACAAAAATTGAGAAACTGGAAGATTTGTTATATGGATATGGATACTAAGATACAAGCCATTAAAATGTTTTTAGTCCCTTTAGTCTTATACACAGGTCAGGCATACTTTTATCAACTGGAGGAGAAGGTGTGGATAGCAATTAAAGAAGAGTTGATCTATTTTATCTGGGAAGGAAAGACAGCAAGAGTCAAGTGGGATAAGCTGATTCTACCAATAGAACAAGGCAGACTAGGATTACCTAATTTGAGGGGGTATTTTAGAGCAACACAGTTAAGGCTCTTATACATAGCACAAGCAGAAAACTATAATTCAAAGTGGAAAGGAATGATACTGGTACAGGTAGGAAGCTCAGAAAATAAGGAGAGATTGGAATTTTGGATGCAGACTCTTAAGGAGAACAACCAAAATCATACAGAATATTATATTCATAAAATAGCAGGGTGTTTTCTAAGAACCAAATCAGCATGAGGATCGAGAAAAGAGATTTTGCCGATGGGGATGACTGTGGTTAGGGATACATATAATAGGCAAGAGGGGGATGGAATTTATTGGAGAGAATTGGCAAAAGAACCAAGGTATTGGGAGCAAATCATTAGAAAGGGAAAGGTAAGAGAATGAGAAAAGGCCAAGACTTTATTTCTACTGCAGGTTAGAGATTGCCTTCCCTATAGAATCTAGAATAGAAGTTGCCATTAAAAAAGGAATAAATAGTAAGACATATAAAATTTTGCATGATGACTGCGGTGGTGGTGCTGTGGTAGCATTATCACCTCACAGTAAGACGTTGTCCTGTTTGATTCTCAGCTAGAGCGTCTTCTGTATGGAGACATGCATGAATGGGCATACCTTCGTTGAAAGTTGTGCGTCAGGGCCGGCAACTCAGCACATAAAAATCTACTGCCAATCATTAGCGGACCGGAGTTCTGCTGTGGCGACCCCTAACTGGGAAAAGCCGAAAGACACAACAACAACAACATAAAATTTTGCATGATAATTATAAGAATCAATCAAAGGAGCTTAGAAAGGATTGGGAAGAGAGATTGGATAAGCACTTCACAAAGAGCCAATGGGGGATATATGTATATCTCCCAAATATTCAACAAAGTCTATAAGATTTAGGATCTTTGCCTGGAAGTGTTTACATAGATATTTTTATACCCCAAGCAGGCTCCAAAGAATTTTTCCTCAGGTGGATAGCAAATGTTGGCGGTATAATGGGCAAGAAACAGGTAGCTTGGAACATATTTTTGGGAGTGTAATGAGCTGGCAGACTTTAGGGATTTCCTGCAGAGATGCTGGGTGAGCAGATTGGACTGACTGGGGAGGTGATTTTTTGAGTTATGCTACAGAATCGGAATTGCCTAGACATAGTAAAGTCTTGCTGAGTATAATTATGGTGGCTGCCAAAAAAGCAATTACTAGAAAATGGAGATCAAAGTCTAGCCCAACTTTACTAGATGTAGTGAATATAGTAATAGAGACAAAACAACTGCAATTGGTATCTTTAGAAAAGGGAAGAAGCAAACTACATAGGAAAAAATGGGAATTGTGGGAACAATATATGCAGGGCAGGAACACGGTTTAAAAGGCAGGATTTGAATGAGCCATGTAATGCTTAACTGACAATGACTGGATGGTTTATAAGTGATGTATAATGTTTGCAACTACAAGTGTTTCAGTGGTGTCTGTGATGCAAACTGTTTGCAACTAAAGTGGTATAATTTTGTATGCTTTTCATTTATATAAATGTAAGATTGCCTTTGTCATATGTGAAAATTTAATAAAGATGTTTGGAAAAAAAAAGATACTAGAAAGATGTGTTCACTCACAATTATGACAGTGCCTCTTATAGCAAAACCTACTCTGTAACTCCCGGCATGGAGTTTACCCTACCTGCAGCACAAAAACTGCCTCATTATCTTTCATAAATACCATCTACCAACATCTAATAACATTCTTTTAGTTTCTGCCAGATTTCATGACTTTTGAAAGGCATTTAACAGTCTCTCATTCTAAAGTACTTCTAAAGCTCCCATCTCAACCTCTCTAGTAACACTATCAAATGGATTCATAGTTACCCAAGTTAAAGAATGCAGTGTGTCAACTAGCAATCAGAATACTCTTCCTCCCTCCGTGTTAACATAGGTGTGCCTCAAAGCTCTGTACTGGGCTCTTTGTTGTCAATGATCCACATCACTTCTGTTTTGCCTTACTTATTCACCATTCAGATAACTCCACACTTGGTTGCTATTCCCCATTCATTCATGAACTGCAAGCCAAAAGCCAGGCGTCATATTCCTCAGTCACTTACATATAATACTCAATGATAAAAAAAAGTCATGCTCTTCCCACCTAGTTCCATTCATGTCAGATATATTAATTTCTTTCCATTACCTCTTCCAACAATATTATCCTGGATATCGTCCCAAATACCAAACTCATTCAAGTTACCCAGGACAATAAATTAAATTTTGACCTGCATATATCCAGTGCCATAAGAAATCATCAAAAGTTAGGCAGCTTACACAGAATCAAAACCTTTCACTCAAAACATGCCCAAAAGGCTATAGCCAATGCTTATTTCTTACCCAGTCTATTCCGTGCAGCCCTTTTTTATACTACTGTTCATTCTACTCAACAAAGATGTTGAGTGCAATGGTACAACAAAATAGTAAGATCTGTCTCCAGTCTCCCTAGCAAAATTCACTACTTTACTGTTTTGCAGAAAAACAAGAAGATGGAATTCCCCACTTATCTTCAGTACCCCCTGTGGAATGCAGCCCAGTCTATACCTAATTCCACTGATGAACTGGTACTGTCACTCAAGAGAATTCCACTCTGAAGACAAATCTCTTGCCTACCAGGACAAGGAATCAAATGCACATGATGAAGCCTTGCACTCATGCCATGTGGACAAACTCTGCAACCAGATGCTATCTGCTCTCAGATAACCCTCAAACTAAAAACAGTTTCAAGAAAAATCTATTTTTACTTCTGTCAAACTGCAGAGATTCTTCTCTCATCAGTAACTCTATTTTTTCTGCTCATAATTAATGGTGAACTTTGACCCTCTTCCTTTCTGTAACTCTGATCATGTAGATTAACGACGCAATCCCCTCATCCTGATTCACTCATTCTGAATCTCTGTCAACATTAACTCTATCTGTTCCTCTTCCTGAACTCTTCTTCTGCAGTGGTGTAGCTGGCTCAACCAGCACTCTCTGACAGTCCCTTGAACTAGCACCTCACCCTCTCAGAGGAAAAAAAAAGGACACCTGCAAACTGCAGGATACCAATTACCTTCTAGCAGACAGTACACAATACACCACCCCCTACAGCTCTTCAAGTAAACAAGTAAAGAGCTAAAAAAACAAAAAAATAATAATAAAATAACACCAGCTCCTTCTACTGGCACACAAGCAAGGTGGCCAGGTACACAACCCCCTTCCTTCCTCCTGCACTAGTTTTCAATAGAAGAGCAAAAAAAAAAAAAAAAAATCAAGTACCTGGATCTCATGAAATGTAGGAGCCAATCAGGTACCATTTCTGAACCCTGCCCCCAGCCCTCCTTCTTCACATTTTACTAAATTAAAAAAATGCAGATTTCTTTTAAACTGTAGCAAACTGCTTGCAAAAATGTAGTAAGCAGTTGCTAGTATCCCACAAGGAGTGCTACAGCACTCAGATTTTTTTTTTTAAACTATAGCAAACTTTGCTACAATGTATCAATCAGTTGTTGCAGTTAGCTTCAACCACACATGGGGCGCTACAGTATTCAGCATTTACTAAATAACAAGAAAAAAGAAAGAAAGAAAGAAAGAAAGAAAGAAAGAAAGAAAGAAAGAAAGAAAGAAAGAAAGAAAGAAAATTACATTTAAACTGTAGTAAACTGTTTGCTACAATTTAGACCACACACACAGAGCAAGGCGTAACCGCAAATGCAATACTGGCGTTTAAAAGCCAGTATGCATAAAACAGAGACTGTGATGGACCAATCACCCCCCCCAACACTTTGCACCCAGGGTAGTTGCACGTTTCACCCCACCCAAGCTATGTTGCTGCTCTCTTTATCCCACTCTTCCACAACTGGCTTACCCTAATAACTCCTTTTTCACTGCTGCTTCTCCTTTTTGACTTCCCCTTCTTTGACAACTGCTACTTGTCGCAAACACCTAGCTCATATTATGTCACTTCTAGCTGAATCATATTTGTAATTTAGCTATAGTACCTATCCAGCTGCTTAATCCAGTCCTTCCTTATGCTTTATTGCTTGCTATTCTTATTATAGTATATTTCTCATTACAGTTAATGTACCTTTTCATCCCATTCCAAAAAATACTTAATTGTGATAATTTTTCAACTAACCTTTATTTATGTGACCACATATGCAAACCTACTTATAGTGGAGTTTTTTCTCACTTAATATTTCTTTTTAGAATATTGTTGTAACTGCTGATACAATTTTATTTTAGAATACCTTCATATATTATTGCATTTCCACCCTATTCATAATGGATGTATTTATCTTCAGCTGACATTTACTATTAAGTATATATATATATATATATATATATATATATATATATATGTGTGTGTGTGTGTGTGTGTGTGTGTGTGTGTGTGTGTGTGTGTGTGTGTGTGTTTATTTTACGTTTGTTAACCGGGAAAGTCCAACTGGACACAGGTCCTTTTTCAGCAGAGGCCCAGGAAAAAAAGTTCAGAAAAAGTACAAATACAAACTGGATATACATAAACATGTAAGAAAGAAGAAACAACGATTCACAAACATGTATGAAAGAAGCTACAGTATCAGTTATAGACTAAACAGAAGTTAACAAACTTATAGGTGGTATCTGCTTTGATAGCAGAATAAGAGATACATAATGAATACAGTTCTTTAGTTAGAAACATTCACATTCACAATATATATATATATATATATATATATATATATATATATATATATATATATGTGTGTGTGTGTGTGTGTGTGTGTTTTTTTTAACCTTCTACTACATACTGAATCTGCAATTACTAACTTCAGATATTGCTTATATTCACAAAGTTCCTGCTATATTGCCTCTGTTAATTTTTTCTTTTACAGAATATGTTTTTAGACCTTTTCTCCCCGACCTCTTGCATTAAATGGGTCTTGCATCAGTTGGACCTTCCCAGTAACCAAATGCAAATAAATATGTAAAAAATACTCCATCTTAAGTTGTGCTAAGGACTTTTAAATGTAATGTTGTGCAGGAATCTCATACACATTTTTCCCTTCTTTTATTCTCCTGTTACTCAGTTAGTCCCATTCAGGGCTATAAAGGAATTGGGACCTGTTTTGGCACTCACTAGATGTTAGGCAAAAAAACTAGTTTTAGAATGGAGCATCAGCTCATCCCAGAATGCACATTGCATTTATTCTTACATCTCAGACAGATAAACATACATAAATAAGCACAGGCACACACACACACACACACACACACACACACACACACACACACACACATTGTGCACTTTACTCTCACTACCTGTGAAAGATCATTTTACCACATTAGCCCCTGCCTGCTGGAATTCTCTACTTCACACCATTAAACAAACTGACAAAGTTATACCCTTCAAAAAGTCTCTCCATTCTCATTTACATAAGGAAAACAAATGTAACTGCTTCATGCATACAGGCTATGTAATAGGCATTGCTTCACCTCAGTTTTACCTGCTGCTAATCTTACATTCTGCACCCACAGAATCATAATGGGATTCAAGAGGAATCTATTATGCTCATGGGAGCAAGTGGGACTTTTTATGCCATTGTTGTTATTAACTTACTGTATTAAACAACTCAGTCACTCTGATGATATTTCCAGTTTTGAACTATGTATTTGTATATGTTTTCTCGTTAAATATGAACAATTGCTATTTATATATTTGAAATATAAAATGTGTTTCTAAGTTCTTATCATGTGTGTACTTTTGTACTTTGTATTTGTCTCCTTGGTCTAGGTAGCAGCTGAAAAAATCCTTGGACCAGTCCACTTCCCTGATTAACAAACATTATTTAAATAAAATAAATCTGATACAATTAAAGAGATATTCATTAAAACTTTTAACAGTCAAAATGTAAAGAAAACATCAGAAAGCCTTGGTTTAATGGCAAAACAATGTATTTATTTGTTTATTTATTTATTTATTTATTTTAATTACCACTTAGACCCACTGGGAACAAATCTATTTTTAGTAATGACCTGGGGGAATCCCAAAAAAGAAAAAAATACAAATACTAGATAATTATAGGAAACTGGAAATGCAAAGTATAGAAATATTTTACAGATGATAATTCCAGAACATCCCATAAAAATATCCATTGTATTTGCATAGAGAATAAAATATTCAGCAAATAATGTAATCCACAATTAGAAGAGGCACATCAGTGGATAATATATAAAGACAGGGAAAACAAATAAAAAAAATAAACAAAACAGAAAGAGGTCTAGGAATATTACATGAATCATTTGTGGTAAAAGGAACAAAGAAAGTTTTACTTTGAGATTTAAAGGAGAAATTTGTTGAATAGTTCTGAATTATGAAGAAAACGGATTCCAGCCAAAAAAAAAAATATATATATATATATATATATATATATATATATATGGATTCACTTCAGAAGCTCCAAATACTGAAATCTCGAATTTCAGTATCTCGAGCCTAAGAAGCCGAATCCATATAACAACAAAAACGAAAAATCACGAAATTCAAAACCTCGAATACCAGAGGTTTTGAATTTTGTGGTATTACTACACACACACACACACACACACACACACACACACACACACACACACACACACACACACACACCATTCTCCACACAAACACACACAATCTCTCTACTACATGAAAGCAGGGGGGCTTGCCCCCACAACCCCCCTACTTAAATATTCTCACTCACTCTGAGGTCGCACTACATACAAACACACACAAAACACCACCACACAAGTTACATTCTTCTCGCACAAACACATCACAGCAACAAAACACACTGACACATACCACAGCCCCTACCCAAACCCCTTAACACACACACTCACTTACCTGAATACATGACCACAGCAGAAGTTGAGAAGTGGGAAATTCAAAACCTCCAGTATTCGAGGTTTTGAATTTCGCACTTCTGAACTTTCTCTGTTCTGTGGATTCGACTTCTTGGGCTTGAGATACTGAAATTCGAGATTTCAGTATTTCGAGCTTCTGAAGGGAACCCATATATATATATATATATATATATATATATATATATATATATATATATATATATTAGAGGCAGACTCACCTAATTTATTACTTGATTTCCCAGTTTTCAAGAGGTATAGATGTGGTGACTTTAGTTCCTTGGAAGGAGGTTATATGAATGGAAACCATTGAGGTATGGCCGGGAATCTGTCATTCAACCAGCAGCCCTTTCAGTGAGTAATAAGCAATCAAAAACATATGGATGAAAACAACTTTCACTGACAGTGGATTTTTCTTTTTTCTCCAATGCTGTTTGACCTCAAAGTAGGTACATTTAAATTCAGGAGTTTGGAGGGTGTCCTCCCATATGGGGAGTGCAGGGATTTGCCCCCTGAGAATAAACAAAAACACTTACCTCCAAGATTCTCAGAAAGTTATTTCTGCCATTTTTTTTTAAATCAGTCTGTATCTAATGAAAGAGCTGTTGATCAAGTGACATGAATCCTATCTGGACCAGACTTCCGGAACCCAACAGAATTTAAATGAAATGTAAATGAAAGTATGGATGATTAAAAATATATTTCCTAACAAAAATGGCATACATAAATACCTTATGGTTTGCTGCCTTAAATGTAAGAATGCATTCATGTATATGTATCTAGCCATACTTATGTGCTCTCTACAGTGGACTGTCACAGCTTTCTACCAAAGAGTACCATGGTGGAATTCAAGGAGCTGCAGCTAATGCAGACCACAGCAGTCACATTATTTACTCCTGTGTCAGATCACATAATTATTGTACAAGTAGTGCCTGACTACCTGTGCATTGCAGGCATATCAAGGAATACGCTTCAACGGGACTTAAATGTGTTACTTTAAATTCTGCTTAGCTTATTACTTTAATGTTTTAACTTTTTATTTTATACATAGAATATGCTAAATTGTATTCTGGTTTTACTGTTCTGTAGTATTTACAAATTAAAAGACATTTTTAAACAAACTGAGTTCAGGGGGATAGTATAATTTGGGTCTTTGAAAGGATGATGAAATACTGATAAATCCTGCTCATGTTGCAGTATATCACATTAGACTCAAGACAACAGAAACTACACAATGAGAGAGAAGGTTTCTTTCAGTTTCATGGACAGTTTACTCTGTTCATCATAATGAACTTGTTCTTTCCTTCTATGACATTGTCTTTCATTACAGCAGTCTTTGTCTTTGATAATTTTCTACTGAATAATACAATAATACACAATTGTGTGCAGAGATAATTGTAAATGCAGCCACCTATACTGAGCCAGAAGATACAGCAAACCTACTGGCTGATAAATTCAGCTCCAAATTTACACCTCTCACCCCTCACCCTTCCCTCAGGAAATACTATCCAATATAACTCCCCTGCTATCACTAGGGAATAGTTCCTTAATGCTCTCTCTAAGGCCAAGAACACTGCATCAATGGGCCCAGACAATAATCCAGGATGCCTTCTAAATAGCAAGGAACATGACCTATCAGGTCGTCTGGAATTGCTATTT
This sequence comes from Protopterus annectens, assembly GCF_019279795.1. Lineage (NCBI taxonomy): Eukaryota > Metazoa > Chordata > Ceratodontiformes > Protopteridae > Protopterus > Protopterus annectens. The sequence goes on along the minus strand of NC_056725.1, from coordinate 1,539,927,132 downwards.
AACTGTAACCTCCAAACAGACTTCGTGCCTCATGAATGAAGAACAGTTACAGTCATCCCTCTGCACAAAGCTGGGCCATCTACAGACTCTGGAAACTACAGATCCATATGTCTCACTAGTCATATATATAAAGCCATGGAAAGAATTACCATGGAAATGATCACTACTGATATAGTAAACCAACAGAAACTAGACCCAACCCAGTTTGGTTTCGTCAAGGGCAGGTCAACCTGATGGATTCTTTTGAGAAGGTCGCCAAAGCAATGGATGAGAGTAAAATGGTCCATGCTGCCTACCTTGACTTGACCAAGGCATTTGACATGATACCCCACTCAGACACTGTTGACAAACTCAAGAGGCTAGGTACAAACCCATATGTCACCTAGTAGATAGCCAACTGGCTCATAGACAAGACCCTGAAAGTTAGAATTGGGGTGTCTACCCCTACAAAAAGGTCAGTCACAAGTGGAGTCCCTCAGGGATCTGTCCTTGAAACACTCCTTTTTGGCATTTACTTCTCTGAAGTCAAAACCAATGTCAATGGTCTTTGGCTGACTAAATGTGCAGATGATTGCAAATTAGGAGCTGTCATTGAATCCCACCCTGACACAAATGTTCTCCAGGAAAGGCTGACAGAGACAAGCAACTGGTGTCAGAGCCATGGACTAAAACCAAATGCCAAAAAAATGCATAATAGTATCCTTCAATAAGTCATCCATCCCTGGTAACTATCATACTGACAACACACCCCTTAGAGCTGACCCAGTAGTCAGGGACTTAAGGACACCCATAGACTGTAATTTAGCCTTTGGCTATCACATGTCTACAGTAGTGAGGAAATCACCCTGTGTTGCACAACTTATAAACAAAGGTATGGCATCTAGGTCCAATGAAGTCATTGTTCCACTGTATTCAGCATTCATCAGATCTGTTATTGAGTACAATGCCCCATTTGGTATGTACCTAACCAGGCATATCCAACAAGTGGAATGTCCACAGAGGTTCCTCACTAAAAGAATATAGGGCATAAGTAAAATGTCCTATGCAGACAGCCTCAAGGCCATATCCTTGTATTCTGTCTCCTACAAACTTTTAAGGGGAGATCTATGACCGACATACAGGGCATTGTCAGACCCCACTCTGATGGACCTCCTGCATATCCACAAATCAAACAGCACCCACTCTAAAGACTTAAACCTTGCCTGTGATATAAATAAGACCTTCTGGACAGACAGGTATGTATCCTAGAGACTACCCCATCTCTAGAACAGGCTCCCCATCCATGTGAAGCAAAGTTCCTCCCTAACCTAATTCAAGTGTAACTTGGACAACTCGATGGGGAACAGGAAATTCATCCCTGATTTGACACCTATTTCTTTAATGGTCACAGGCAGCCTGTAAATGCTCATCCCTGATTTGACACCTATTTCTTTAATGGACACAGGCAGCCTGTAAATGTTTCATCTCCCAGGCCCCTTCTTGTAAATGTTTCATCTCCCAAGCCCCTGTCAGAGATTTGGGATGTGTGGCTAGGCTTAAAAAGGCCCTTGTAGTCATTAACCTAATAGTGTACATCCTGATATATGAGGCAGGTGATCTCTTCCCTTGGCCAAGTTTAACTGTGGCTCAGTTTAGCAGGTGGCTTGAGAATAACCTTGTGACTGGAGCACACAAACATTTTTTTAGTCCTGGTTTCACATAGGCTTCTTAGATTGCCTGTCCCACCTGGACCTCATGACTGCTAAGATTATTTAATATTCATTATGGACTGGGATGTCACTGTCTTTGAACATTAGTCATGAGACCTCTCAACTGTTCCTATTTTGGAGTAATGCTCCTATTTTCAGGCCTGATTTACCCCTGCATATGATGTACCTAGTTTCAGATGCATGTCCCTATTTTCAGGCTTGATTTAACTGCATACTTCTCAGCTGTCCAGAATTTTGCTCAATGTCCAGATTTTTGTTTCATATTTTTGTTCTGTTCCTCACAGACTTTATGGTTTGCTGTCAAATTATTGCAGACTGAAGTCCCTAAATAATAATGGACATTTACGTTTCAGATTTCATATACTTCAGGAAAATGTATGTAAATGCAAAAGCTGTTATTCTAACAAATTTCTAAGTTTATAAAATAAATATTTAAAAACTGTCCCTTATTTTGAGCCTTTGTCTCACCAAGCCTTTGTGTTTGTCCAGAATTTTTGCTCAAAGAGAGTGAGAGGTATGTTGATCTTTGCACATGCTTTCTGAATTCCCCTCATCGCATGTGATTTTTGACACTGAGTAGTACACTACATGACCAACTTAGTAGTGGCACCAATAATTTAAAGAAAGGGGGCATGCATCTCACATCTCCCTTTTTCAGAAGCAAAAATAAATGACCTTATGCAGTAGAATTTTACAATATAGTTCATTAAAATCTACAGACCTTTCATGCATCCGCAGTGGTGGTGCTGCGGTAGCGTTGTCACCTCACAGTAAGACGCTGACCAGTTCGACTCTCAGCTAGAGCATCTTCTGTGTGGAGACATGCGTGAATGGGCGTACCTTCGTTGAAGGTTGTGCGTTAGGGCTGGCAACTCAGCACGTAAAAATCAACTGCCAATCATTAGCAGACCGGAGTTCCGTTGTGGCAGCCCTTAACTGGGAAAAGTCGAAAGACACAACAACAAAATCTACAGACCTTTCACATTTTCATTGATAATGTGCTTATATTATATTCTGTCATCATCTTGTCACTCTCTGTGTTTTTCTACTGGAAGCAGGAAGAGTTATATGCTATTTGGTATTCAGATTTTATGATATTCAGATGTCCAGATTTTTGGCTGGACGTAGCTATTTCTCAGGGGTGTTTGTTCCTATTTTCAATGTCTGCAACTTGATATGTATGCTGGTCAGAGCACTTATAAGAACCTATGTTGGACATAGCTGTTACTGGACACTTTCAAGGTAGCTATAGACATTGCAGAGCACTATTCTGCAATGCCAACAGCGTGGCATATTGCAAGCAATGGAGAACACTTGAGCCCGGCCTACGTTTGGTGATATGTTTTTGTACTTCTCTGATTTTTGTCCATGTTTTAGCCAAAAAAGTTATCTGTTTGCATTTTTTTTGTTCATTTGTTCCAGGACCTTAGTCTTGTAGCTTCATTTGCAGCTGTGTGAAGAATGTATATTACTGCAAGATGTTAGCATTGTTTATACATTATACTGTGTTTCTATTTCCATAAGTAGAATTACATGTAAAAGGTAGCTTTTTGCATTTTTGAACCCAGTATGGAGCCTCAACCAGTCTTGTAGCTTCTTTTACAGTTGTGGCAGGACTGTGATCTACCGCCAGATTTGAGCCTCATTTAGTCATTTATTATTGTGTTACTGGTAAATTTCTGAATAGTCTGTTGTCTTAGTATGTGGTGGAATTGGAGTAGTGTTTGTATTGTGAATTTTTCTGCAGAATTTGTGCTTCAGTACTTGTTATAGTTGTATATACTTGCTTAAAGTTGCATTTCAATAGTCTGGTGCCATGGTCTGTGGTGTGATTGCAGTAGTGGCAGTACTGTGAATTCTGCTCCAGAATCTGTGCTTCAGTACATTTTATAGCTGTACATACCTGCTTAAAGTTGCATTCCAGTGTTTTTCTGTTTACTTTGTTACTGGTTTCCCCCTGTTCTTTGAGTCACCCCACCCCCCCAGCTGAAACACTAAGCTAAACGTTTCTGAAATACTAACCATAGGACTACAGCTCCAGTTTGAATTTTCCCCACCCCTCTTAACCTTCTGTGATTTTAAAAGGCTGGATCTCTGGCTTCTGCCCCTTATGGTAATCTAGCATTCAAAGTCCTTTTTTTAATTGTTATTGACTCCCATGTAACCTATTTAAGTACTTTCCCATCCATTGTTTTCCATATATCCATAATACTAAGTACTCACCCCACAAGCCAGTATTGCACTTGAGTAAACCTCCCTTACTACAGATTGTTTCCTGCTCATTTTCCTAGAGCTCCCATCTGCTTGGAACTCTCACCACACTCTGAGGGGCACCTGAGTTAAACCTGCTCCATCCTTTACAGATAAGAGGTTTATTTTATTGTTTTCCACTTCAGTTAACAGTTTAAAGTGCTTCTACTTCATTTTTGCTTTATTTGTTGATTTTGCCTTTAAATCATTCCAAATGTCGTAATACTTGAAATTACCTTGTTTAAGTTATTTTGTTGTAGCATTACACTTACAAACAATCTTTCTTGGTACTGTTACATCAAGAGGTTAACAGTACCCTGTACAGACACAAACCCCCAGAAAGTAAATGTTATCTATAAAACTTCCCTTAGAAATGAAACATGTAACTTAGTAAGGCTAAAACAAAGCCATTAAAAAGAGACAAGCTTAGAGCAGTTAGTTTGCACATTAAACAGCACTACTATCAAATCTTAGCAGACTCTAACCTAGTGTCTTGCCAAACCCACCCAAGCAGACCTCTTTAAAACCCAGTCCACAGCCTACAGTAGTCCACTCAAATATAGGCCTGGGCAATATAGATATGCAATTTCCAAATGTCTCTGTAGCCAGCTTGGAGATATGGGCAGCATGAGACAATGTAGAAATTTTCTCATGCTCATAATCATTTAATCCTTAAAGAAAAAGAGTATGCATGAGATACAGAAATACAATTCCACTAGTGGCAAAAATCTTGCATACAAACAAGATTGTCAAGAACAAGCAACACTTCATCCACCACACATAGTGTCCACCATACACATAGACCAACTTATGCTGAGGCACTAAAAAGCAATTCTCCCAAACCTCAAAGATCTCCTACGTCTATAAATGGCAACGCCTATCCTTTACCAGCTCTAAAGCACTCACCAAAAGTAACACCAAACACCACACATACACCTAGATCCAGTGGAGCCCAAGATCAAAACCCATAAATCAAGCAAACACTCTCATGCAATAGGGAACTCCATTGTTCGACACACAGATGCCCCACCCACCAGACTGAACAAGGAGAAGATAACAGTAGCTTTTCTGAAGCCAGAGTCTGCCAAGTTAAACATGTTCTCAAGTCACTACACCACAGGTACCAGTATGATTCTATCATAGTCCATGTGGGTGTTAATGACCTGAGACATACTTCTCATGGACTATATGAAGAGAGATGTTGTTTTTTTTTTAAACATGAAACTTATTTATTGAATTATCACTTATGACATAGGCTGTCATACATTTATATAAATTAAAACAAACCATAGTGACAGATTTTCAGTTGCAAACATTATACACTTATAAGTTTCTAGTCGGTCATTGCCAGTCAATTCTTAAATAGCTCATTCAATTCCTGCTTCCCCTTAAACCTCATTCCTCATCCAAAACATTATTCTGCAAGTATTGTTCCCCACAATTCCCATTTTTTTCTATGTAATTTGTTTCTACCCTTTTCTATAAAGATTCCACTTCCAGTTCTTTAATCTCTGTTACTATATTCACTACTTCTAGTGCATTTGGTTTAGACTTTGTTTTCCCTTTTCTAGTAATTGCTTTTTGGCAGCCACCAGAATTAAACTCAGCAAGGCTTTACTATATCTAGGCAATTCTGATTCTGTATCTAAGCTGAAAAAAATATTTCCTTAGTTACACGAAATTGCTCACTTAATATTTCTGACAGAGTAGTATGCAGGAAAATTTTACAGTCTGCCAGCTCATTACATTCACAAAAATATGTTCCAAATTATCACTTTCTTGCCCATCACACTACCAATATTTGCAATCTACCTGAGGAAAAATCCTTTAGTGTCTGCTTGAGGTTTAAAATACCTATGCAAATACTTCCAAGCAAATATCCTAAATCTTCTAGACTTTGTTGCATATTTGGGACCCATAAATATATCCTCCCATTGTTTCTTTGTGAGTTGTTTATCCAGTCCCTCTTCCCAATTTCTCTGACTGATTCCTATAGTTATCATGTAATATGTTAAATGCCCTACTAATTATCTATTTTTAACAACAGCTTCTGCTCTAGATTCTATTAAAAACTCTAACACACTGGCCTTTCACTTAGCATCCCCTTATTCCTTTATCTTTGCCTACTCTCTGATATCAGTCCTTGACAGGGAAGGCAATCTCTAGCCAGCAGTCTAAATGAACTCTTGGCCTTCTCTCATTCTGTTACCTTTCCCTCTCTGAATATTTGCTCCCAATATCTTGGTTCCTTTGACTGTTTTCTCCAGTAAATTCCACCCCTTCTTGCCTATTCTCTGTACCCCTAATTGCAGTCATCCTTATCGGCAGAACCCCCATTCTCCATTCCTATATTGGCTTAATTCTAAGAATACTTTCTGTTGTCTTATGAATATAATATTCTGTGTGGTTATTGTTATTCTCCTTAAGGATCTGCATCCAAATCTGAGTATCTCCTTATTTCTTAACCTTTCCCCCATTTCATCATTATCCCTTTCCACTTTGAATGATAACTTTTTGTTTGTGCTATGTAAAGGAGCCGTAACTGTATAACTCTGAAATACCCTTTCAAATCAGGTAATCCTTCTATTGGAAGGATCAGCTTATCCAACTTTACTATTGTCCTCTTCCTCTCCCAGATAAAATCCTTTAACTCTTTATTATTTGTTACTCACAACTTCTCTCCTGGTTGATAAAAATATGACATTTTCACTGCTTATATTTTGCTATACATATCCATAAAACAGAGCTTCCAATTTCTCAGTTTCTGTATTAACTTTTTAGTCTTTTCCCACATATCCTTAGCTGCCATGACAGAGACCTTTTTAATCTATACTCCTAAGTCATCATCATCATCATAATCATCTTCTTTTGGCTGTTCCCATTAGGGGTCACACAGCGGATCATCTGTTTACATTTCTTTATGTCCTCTGCATCATGCTCTTTCACACCAACCGCCTGCATGTCCTCTTTCACCACATCCATAAACCTTATCTTAGGCCTTCCTCTTTTCCTCTTACCTGGCAGCTCCATCCTTAGCATCCTTTTCCCAATATACCCAGCATCCCTCCTCAGCACATGTCCAAACCAATGCAATCTCGACTCTCTTGCTTTGTCTCCAAACTGTCCAACCTGAGCTGACCCTCTAATATACTGATTCCTAATCCTGTCCATCCTAGTCACACCCAGTGCAAATTTTAACATCTTTAACTCTGCCACATCCAGCTCTGACTCCTGCCTTTTTGTCAATGCCACCATCTCCAACCCATATAACATAGCTGGTCTCACTACCCTCTTATAGACCTTCCCTTTCACTCTTACTATTACCCGTCTGTCACAAATCACTCCTGACACTCTTCTCCACCCATTCCACCCTGCCTGTACTCTCTTCTTCACCTCTCTTCCACACTCACCATTACTCTGAACTGTTGATCCCAAGTACTTAAACTCATCCACCTTTACCAACTCTACTCCCTGCATCCTCACCATTCCTCTACCCTCCCTCTCATTTACACACATATATTCTGTTTTAGCTCTGCTGACCTTCATTCCTCTCCTCTCTAAAGCATATCTCCACCTCTCCAGGGTCTCATCAACCTGGTGCCTACTCTCACTACATATCACAATGTCATCTGCAAACATCATAGTCCACGGGGCCTCCTGTCTGATCTCATCTGTCAACCTGTCCATCACCACTGCAAATAAGAAAGGGCTCAGAGCTGATCCTTGATGTAATCCCACCTCCACCTTAAATGTATCTGTCATTCCCACCGCAGTCCTCACCAATGTCACACTACCCTCATACATATTGTTTTACCACTCTTACATACTTCTCTGCTACTCCTGACTTCCTCATACAATACCACAGCTCCTCTCTAGGCACCCTGTCATACGCTTTCTCGAAGTCCACAAAGACACAATGCAACTCCTTCTGACCTTCTCTGTATTTCTCCAACAACACTCTCAGAGCAAACATTGCATCTGTAGTGCTCTTTCCTGTCATGAAACCATACTGCTGATCACCAATCATCACCTCCCTTCTTAACCTAGCTTCCACTACTATTTCCCATAACTTCAAGCTGTGACTCATCAATTTTATCCCTCTGTAGTTACTACAGCTCTGCACATCACCCTTATTCTTAAAGATAGGTACCAAAACACTTTTTCTTCACTTCTCAGGCATCCTCTGACTTTCCAAAATTTCATTAAACAATCTGGTTATAAATTCCACTGCCATTTCTCCTAGCACCTCCATGCTTCCACTGGTATGCCATTTGGTCCAACAGCCTTTCCATTCTTCATCATCTTCACAGCTGTCCTTACTGCCTCCTTACTAATCTGTTTCACTTCCTGATTCACTATCCCCACATCATCCAACCTCTCTCTCTCATTCTCTTTATTCATCAGCCCTTCAAAGTACTCTTTCCATCTACTCAGCACACTCTCCTCACTTGTGAGTACGTTTCCCTCACTATCATTTATCACGCTTACCTGCTGCATATCTTTCCCAGCTCTATCCCTCTGTCTAGCCAATCAGTACAGGTCCTTTTCTCCCTCTTTAGTGTCCAATCTCTCATACACCTCTCCTTATGCCTTATCCTTAGCCTTCGCCACTTCTCTCTTTGCCATGCACCTCATCTCCTTATACCCATGTCTACTTTCTTCATCTCTTTGACAATCCCATTTCTTCTTTGCCAGCCTCTTCCTCTATATACTCTCCTGTACTTCTTCATTCCACCACCAGGTCGCCTTGTCCTCCTTCCTCTGTCCAGATGTCACACCAAGCACCTTTCTAGCAGTATCCCTTACTAGCTCTGCTGTAGTTACCCAGCTATTCGGTAACTCTTCACTGCCTCCCAGTGCCTGTCTTATCTCTTCCCTGAACTCCATCTTACAATCACCCTTTTTTAACTTCCACCATTTACACCTTGGCACTGCTTTCACACTCCTCCTCCTCTTCTTGATCACCAACATCATCCTACAGACCACCATTCTATGCTGCTTAACTACACTTCCCCTGTCACCACTTTACAGTCTCCAATCTCCTTCAGACTGGCCCTTCTACATAGAATATAATCCATCTGTGTGCATCTTCCTCCACTCTTATATGTCACCCTATGCTCCTCCCTCTTCTTAAAATACGTATTCACCACAGCCATGTCCATCCTTATCGCAAAATCCACAATCATCTGACCTTCTGCATTCCTCTCCTTAACACCATACCTACCCATCACTTCCTCATCCCCTCTGTTCACTTCACCAACATGCCCACTGAAGTCCACTCCAATCACTAGTCTCTCACCCTTGGGTACACTCACCACCACTTCATCCAACTCACTCCAAAATTTTTCTTTCTCATCCATCGCACACCCAACTTGTGGAGCATACGCACTAACAACATTCATCATTACACCATCAATTTCAAGCTTCATAAACATCACTCTATCAGACACTCTCTTCACCTCCAAGACACTCTTGGCATACTGTTCCTTTAGGATAACCCCTACCCCATTTCTCCTGCCATCCACACCATGATAGAACAATTTGAACCCACCTCCTATACACCTGGCCTTACTTCCCATCCATCTGATCTTTTGCATGCACAATATATCAACCTTTCTTCTTTCCATCATATCAGCTAGCTCTCTCCCTATACCAGTCATACTGCCAACATGCAAAGTTCCTACCCTCACTACTACACTCCTAACCTTCCTCCTCTCTTCCTGCCTTTGGGCATGCCTTCCCCCTCATCTTCTCCTTTGGCCAACAGTAGCCCAATTTCTGCCAGTACCCTGTTGGCTAACAGTACTGGTGGCGGTCATTGTTAACCCGGGCCTCGACTGATCCAGTATGGAAATATGAAATGTTCTCCGCATAAGTCATTTGGCAGAGGTTTTATGCTAGATGCTCTTCCTGACGCAAGCCTCCCCATTTATCCGGGCTTGGGACTGGCACAAAGAAATGCACTGGCTTGTGCATCCCCATCCATACCCCTAAGTACTTTATTTTATCATGGCTCAATAAATGTGGGTATTGCCGAACTAAACCAATTTGTGTGTGGATTTCTAGTTTACAGCTATTGCTTTTGATTTATCTTCATTGATTTTGGATCCCAAAAAGACTTGAAACTGTCCCAGAATGTTCCACAACACTGAAATGCCCTTTTCTGGTTTTATCAATTACAAAATAATATTATCTACGAATAAAACCATCTTTTCTTGATTGCCATACTAATTATATCATTGAAATTCTGAGACCCTGATTTTCTATGCCACTGCTTTTAAATATAACACAAATAACAAACGGGAAAAGGGACACCCCTGTCTGGTTCCTCTGCTCAAACAAAATTTATCAGAGAGGAATCCTCCCACTTTAATTTTTGCCTCCAATCCTTCATATATCCTCCTAATCAACCCTGTTTTATTTTATCAGGGAATGCAAATGCTTTCATTACCCTACTCATAAAATCCCAGCTTACTCTGTCAAATGCTTTCTCAGCATGAAGACCCACCAATAACAGTGGTATTTTGCCTACACTCTGCTTCCCTCTGGATCACCATTGTTCTATTAATGTTGTCAAATGTTTGCCTCCCCTCCACAAAACCAAACATCCATATATGTCGATTTTGGCATTACCTTTGCCATTCTTTTAGCCATTATAGACATAAAAACTTTATAATCATGACTTAAAATTTAAATGGGCCTATATGAAGCTGGATCTGATAGGTCTTTACCATCTTTAGTTATTACAGCCACCACAGCTTTCTTCCAGGATGTTAGTATTTCTCCTTCTTTTAAAATACTGTTAAACAAAACCTTCTAGATCTTTATCACTAGCTTCCCTCCTAGTTTCCAAACTTCAACAGTAATATTATTACTTCCCTGAGACTTTTTTGTAGATTGGTTATATATATCACCATTTTTATCTCATCTCCTCTTATCCTAACTGTTAGTAATTGAGCCCCATCTACCTCTAACCTCAGCATATTTAATTCTTCTGTAAACATTTTCATTTGTGTTTTTCTTGATTTCCACATTTCTCTACTTTACACAGGTTTTCATAAAATTTATGAAATATTTTTAATACCTCTACAGTATCTCTGGTTATCTTCCTTGGCAAGAACACTTTCTACTTTATTTTGCCTGTGCCATTGTGCTAAAAGCTTTTGTGCTCTATAGTTATCAAAAAACAGTTGCTTAACAGCAATCTTTCTAAACTCATTCATGTTATCAAGGTAGTCTCTTATTTTCTCTTTAACACCCTGTAGCTGCATGCCTTCTTGTTCTGTGAAATTCCTCCTATTCTGCAATACTTTAATCTGTGTCAGTCCTTTGAACAATTCTTATTTCTTAACTATATCTCTTTTATTTCTACCCACTTTTTAAACCCTATTTTCATTTTATCCCACTCCCTAGCTATATTTTCTGAAGAAATGTATATTTTCCGTAATAACTACTGAATAATTTCCACTACCCATTCTTTAAATTCATTTCTGTTTAACAGATAGGTGGGGAAGTGCCAATGTTTTTTACTTCATTATCTTGCATTTTTATTTCAGTTATTATTAGCACATGATCTAAAATAGTTATTGGATGAGTATCAAAACTTTCAATTAAATGCACATTTTCCTGTGAAATATAATTTCTGTCTAGCCTAACCCAGTTGTTATCCCTTGAGGAATAATATATATATTCTCTCTGAGCTCCTACTACTGAATTCACATCTTCCATGCCAAATACGTTCATAAATTTCTTCAAAAATCTACTCTTTTTGTTATATTTTCCTTTCTAGGCTCATATATCATCATTGTTGCAAATTAAATTCTAGTCCCCACTTATAACCAATATGCCCTGCTGAAAGATGATTATTTCCCCATAGCTATCTTAAGATCCATTGTAGCAGTTTCAGGTGGAATATAAATACATGCCAGTGTAATCCTCCACCCTTGCCAGTATCTCCTTACTACAACAAATCTACTATTATTGTCTTTTTTTCCTCTTCTATTATCATTGGAGCTCCTCTAGCAATTAATATAAGTACTCTCACTTTCCTTTGTCCCAGATAGTCCACTGAATAACTATCTTGAAATCCTTTCTTTATCAAATTCACATGCTCATTTCTTTCCGAATGTGTCTCCTGTGGCATAGCTATTTGCACTCTGTATTTTTTAATATTATTCACTAGTTTTTCTTTTTTTGTGTATACCTGTGTGACCATTCACATTTAAAGATAATATGGAAAGTGTTGTCATTGTGATAAGAATATACTATTCCTTCTTGTTATGTATAACAGCTTTTTTAATGTCAAGTTTCAGCTTTTGTGTTACATCCATACACTAATGTTTGGCAAGTTAATCTTTTATGCAGTCGTTGTTTGTCATCCAATCCATTGGAACCTATGTCATGTCTTACAAGACTTTTTGTCTTAATGAAAACCCTCAAACAATAAAACAAACACACCCTCAGAACACCCCTATAACCTATTAGCTTAATATAAACACTCAAAACTATGTACATCTTCAAATAATGAATTTAACCCTCCTAATGGGAACAATTGTCTCAGACTGACAGCTACACTTATAGGCTTAAACTGACCTACAATGAAGGTTATCCACACTAAGACTCATGGTACAGCCTGTGTTCTACTTACACTAAGTGCTATCTTTTTTGTGTTATCTTTAATGTTGAAAACAACTTGAATGTTTTAAGAAAATATTATCTTAGCCATTTAAAGAAAAGTTTATTCTATTTTTATTGTCCTTATTAGTTTGCCTCCATAGACACATGAGAACCAAATACACAGCTGTCTTCAGCTACAAGCTTCTCATGTTGCACTGTGAACATATTCACTAGAGGAAAACTTTTCATTACATTCAGTGTTCTTTTATTTGCTTGCTTCCTCTTAAAACCTGTTATTAGATCATGGCAAAGGCCTTAATCCTATCATTCATCTATGCAAAAGTAAGAAAAAGCATATCAATTTTATTTATATCATGCCCTTTTGTCCAGACTTTCTTCTCCTTTTACATTTTAGTGCTTGCATTTCTTAAAACTGAACAGGAAGAAAGAAAGAAGAAGGAAAAAGGGGCACCCATTTACTATTACACACAAAAAATAACTGAAAAAGCTTTACTTTATAGTATGCAGTATATGTCATATTTTATAAAAATGGTGTTAAGAACAGAAACTGTTTTACTTACAATAACCTCTTTCCTTCCTCTTCCCTTTTCCTTAATGTTCTTCCAAACATTAATAGCATGAAGAAGGCCTTATGCTTTGGAGTCACCTATAAGTTTAACAAAGGCAATAAAGTCCAATATTATTCCGCTATATTTCACAAATGTGATTGATGCTTTGTAAACCCTCATTTATTCATTGATTTCTGAGTTGTTTTTTTCTGTTGATTTCCATCTCCCAAATTCAATCTCTAGTTCATTTCCAACATACTCCTGGTTCTTCTAGTCAACTCTTGGGCTTTTTTCTCTCTCTCTCTAGCATTTTTCTTTGCAATACTGAGGTTTCACTGGCATAGCCTCTCTATGAGCTTTATTATCAAAAGCATAAGAAGTAGAATCCCCTTCTCTTTGATAGCTCACTTTTGTTGGACAAAGTTTTGTAATTCCTTCTTAGCATGTTCTGCATCAAAAAGTGACTTTAACCCTCTAGGAAAAGTATATTCTGAAGATAGCTGGATACAACAACTTGAATTTCACACTTACTTCTTGACATTCCCTGATTACTGGAATACATTTACTCCCCTTCTGCTGGTGTACAGTGAGTAATCATTTTCCACAAACACTCTACTCTCTCCAACTTTAATAGTTTGTTCTTCTGCCACAGTTTTGTCAGAATCAACTGTTTCTGCTGGGAGGACTGCATCTTTACTATTAGAGGTCTTGGTTGCTTTCTCATGGACAGATTTGGAGCATACTCATGATGTGCCCTTTCAATTAACAACTCCCGTGGTGGAATACCAATTCAGTTCCTTTTTTGTGCTTTCATAAATATAATAGTCTGTTCCTTTTAATTCCGCTGGTACAGCAGAAAATCTCAAGTTTTCACTACATCCTCTGTCCTCTAATTCTATTATTTTTGAAACATCTCTTCTTGAGCAGTCTCATACTCTGACAGCCTTTTTTTCATTTCAACTTCTGATTTTTGCAGTTTTATCAGCTCATCTGAATATTCATGCAAAGCTTCTTTCATTTTCCCAGCCTTTTGTTATTTGAGTTGACATACTCTGTCAGTGTTTCATTTTATTTTAATCAGCTCTAAGCACATTTGACTTATTTTGTTCCTGCAGATTACTGGAAGTCATGTCTTGCACCAAAACTAGAGCCTGAACTGCTTTTTGCTGAACAGCTACAGGGTTCTTCTCAGCCTATGTTTTCACCTCACCTTTTATGACTGATTTTCTTACAGGTTTTTAAATTTCTACTTTGCTGGCATCCAGGCAGTAGACTTACTAGCCAGTAACTATAATTTACCCAAAAAGACAAATTCACTGGCTCTTGTTTTTCTTTGTTTCTGCTTTCATACTGGGAGAGCTGAAATTAAGCAGTTACTCAGTATGCAGCTGTCTTGGAAGTCCTTCAAAGAGATACATTGTTGACCTCTCTGAATATGTGTCTCAGGCAGGCAATTGCCTTGCATTGAACTGCATTCTACCTTCTCCAAGGATGATGCCACAATACAAAAAAAAAATACCAACTTCAATAATCAGCTTAGTTGTTGGTGTCATTCCATGGGGATTCAATATTTGTCAGGATGAGAGGACATGGTTAACAAACCACATTGATTTGCAAAGTATGATCTATACCTTTCTTCTATAGACTTCCAAATATTGGCTAAAATTTTTATCCTCCCCTTACAGTCTTTTGTATGTACAGCCAAACTGACAAACCTACCAACATAGCAAATAAAACCAAAGAAACCTAAAGGTTTTACTGCTTAGTGCTAGGAGCCTAAGCAGGAAACTCCACATCCTACAAGCTCACATAAATCTATAAGAAATACTGTAGATAGCTGTGCTGTTACTGAGACATGGTTTAAATCTGCAGAAAGTAATTCAGCAGTGCAAGACTTCAGTGTCTTTCATACGTTTAAACCATAAGCTGCACAGACAGGGACAAAAATTGGAGCAGTCTCAATCTATATTAGCAAAAAGCATAACTCTATGTTGGTTAAAACAGGATGATGCCCTGGAATTTATCCATGTACAGATCACCATAGACAAAGTCCCATACAAATATCCTGGCAAGCAATAGGTAACCCTCTATGTCCCTAGAATCACATAGCTCATACCTAGACCTACTGGAGACAATCACCGTTAAACCAAATATTCATGGGAGACTTTAACTACCCCTCTATAGACTGGGAAAGGTACACTGCCTCATACCCGCAGGCACAACAATTACTTAATTAATTTATTTATTTATATACAAGGCCATGTCAAACCCAGAGCTCTTGGACATGTTACACTTAAAGAAATCCCAATCCCTCAGAGCCACATGCTCCGGGGATCTAAACCTTGTCATCACAATAAACAAAACATGCTGGAGGGATAGGTTCCTGACACAGAGACTCCCCAGACTCTGGAATAGATTGCCCATACATGTCAAGCAGAGTGCCTCTTTGGCCCTCTTCAAAAAGAACCTTGACGATTGGATGGGAGAAAGGAAATTCACCCCGGGGATCACGTCAGTCGCCCTGCTAGACAGGGATCCAGGGAAGTAAATAGTGTGAGAAGAAATAGCCAGGGAATTGTTATAGCTAAGCTTGTATAGGCCCTAGGGTTGATAGCCTAGTACCAACCTATGATCCTATGACATTTGTTTACTGGGGTGGTCTAACTAGGTCTACAGAACCCATTTTCAGCAGAGGCCTGGGGAGAAAAGTTCCGCATACAATACAATAAATACAGTATAATCCAATACAATAAAGATTATATTTGAAATACTATACAAAAAATAAGTTGAAAGAACAAACTGATACAAGATGTTGTAATATATTACTACACATTTAGACAATTCTATACAGTTAAAACATTACAGATGATAATAATCACTCTCATCATACATGATGTAGATAGTGTCCAAAAAAAAAGGTACGTAGGTAGTGCAATGTGTGACATTGACTGTTATAGTACATGCAAAATAGAATGTTAGTTAGGAAAATAGCAGCCAGAAAGTTAGTGATGTAGACATATAGCAGGAGAGAGTTAAGAAGAATAGAAGCAATAAAGCCTGAACAGTAGCTTAAGGATAAGGTATAAAAGCAGAGAAGGAGTTAACAGAGCTTTAGGATCTTGCAGTCTGTGAGGGATTGAAATGTGACAAGAGGAAGACCTGAGCATTAGGCAGGCTTTATGCAGGAGCAGAACCATGTATTTTTTAGATGATTTTTTAAAGAGGCTTTGAAATGGGTTAGGCCAGGCATAGACCTGGTAGCTAGAGGTAGTGAATTCCAATGTATAGAGACAGAGTACAAATACAGAGAGTGACCAGGTTTTCTTGTGGGTTTTGAGACAGCTAAGAGATTTTTGTCTTCTGATCATAGAGATTGATTTGGTGTGTAAGATGTGATTAGACTGGCTAGTGCAGGGCAGGCAGTACACTTGAAAATAAGGTTGTGCAAGGTGGATAGCTGAATAAAGGCAAGTTGGTTGGGTAGTTCAAGCCAGTTTAATTCTAAGAGTGGTTTACACCGGTGTGTGTGTGTGATATTTAAAGTTTGTGGCAAACTTTGCAACTTTATTACCACAAACCCCTGATCAGGTAGTCCGCACACCCACCAGAGGTTCAAACATGCTGGAGCTGGTACTTACCAATATGGGAGAGCGCTGCCACTCCAATCCCCCAGTGTCACATACTCACTGGTGAGGTCAGACCACAAAGCTGATTCCTTCAAAATTAAAATCAGCTTGGTAAACCCAACAGACTCTGTAACAGTTAAAAGTTATTCCAAAGCAAACTACATCCTTTTAAGTGATAGTTTGTCAAAATTCAGTACCCCTTCCAACCCCGTGTTATCTGCAAACAGTGCAGAATTGTTCACAGAGACCCTGTACAACCATGTAAATGGCTGTATACTGGCTACTGTACCTACTAAAAGTAAGCCCAAAACAAACAAAAACAGACTGCATTGATGGAATCCTAACGTTAATTGGGCATATAACAAAAGAAAAAAGTAATGGCTAAAATCAGTAAGAGCAACTCCCATAATGATAGGAGCTTTCTAATTAAATGAAACTGGAAACTAAGAGGACTAATTAAGTCCAGCAAGCCAAGTGTGAGGTTAACATAGCCTCACAAGCTAAAGACAACCACAAGGCCTTCTAAAGCAATGTCCGAAATCTCAAAGGCAGCACACATCAGTGTGCAGAACTGACAGTCAGTGGTGCCACTTTCACTGAGCAGAGCAACACTGTGAATTTCCTCGCTGATAAATTCAGCACAAACTTCACCCCCCACTCCCCCCATCTCTTCTCATGAAATACCTACTAGCATACCCACCAGCTATTATCAGGGAGCAAGTCTTGGTGGCACTCACTAAGGGCAAAAATACAGCCTCAATGGGTCCTGGTAATAGCCTGGGATGCCTCTTAAATAGCTTGAAATATGTCCTATCAGGACCACTTGAGTCACTTTTTAACTATAGCCTCAAAACAGGCTTTGCACAATGAGAATAAAGGACTGCAATGGTTATCCCACTTCACAAAGGGGTGAACCATCAACCGACCCTGAAAACTACAGACCTATTAGTCTAACTAGTCTAATATGCAAAGCCATGGAACAAATTATCATGGAAATGATCAGCAAAGACATAGGAAATCTCCAGATACTGGAATCAATCCCTACTAAACCTGGTGGACTTCTTTGAGAAAGTCACCAAGACAATGGATGAGGGGAAAATAGTGCATATCACCTACCTGGACCTGGCTAAGGAATTGTATGCAAATACCCCACTCGGGTATAGTTGATAAACTCACTAAACTGAGCATAATTCTTGATATAACTCACTGGATTTCCATCTGGCTGACAGAGAGGATCCAGAAAGTCAGGACTGGTGATGCCACCTCCACTAAGAGACCAGTCATCAGTGGGGTATCTCAGGACTCTGTGCTGGGACTGCTCCTACTTCTCAGAGGTAAAGGCCAATATCAAGGGCCTTTGGCTGAACAAGTTAACAGATGACTGCAAATTGGGAGTTGTAATAGATTCCCCCATAATACAAGCATCTTACAAGAGGGTCTAACACAAAAAAATGACTGGTGCCAGAGTCATGGATTAAAACTCAATGCCAATAAATGCATTATTGTGCCTGTTGGGGAAACTGCCATCCAGGATAATTATTCCATTGATAAGATACCCCTAAGAGTTGACCCAGTAGTCAGGCATCTGGGAACATATGTAAACATTAATCTGACGTCTGACCAACATGTGGCCAAGGTAATAAGAAAGTTATTTTATGTCACCCAACTTATAAGTAAGGGCATTGCATCCAGGTCCAAGGAAGTCATAGTGCCACTTTATTTAGCCATTACCAGACCCATCATTGACTATAATGCCCCTTTTAGTATGTACCTGACCAGACATATGCAACAGTTGGAATACCCACAAAGGCTCCTTACCAGGAAAAAGCCAGGGTATAAACACATTGTCCTATATAGATCACCTGAAAGCCCTGTCTCTATACTTGGTCTCCTGCATGTTACTGAGAAGAGATCTATGCCTGGCATACAAGGCTTTGTTGGATCCAGCTCTGAAGGACCTTTTGCACATTCACAAAACAAGCAGCATCAGAATCACTAGATCCAAGGATTTAAATTTTGCTTGTGACATAAATAAGACATGTTGGCAAAACAAATATGTGTCTCACAGGATCCTCATGCTCTGAAACATGCTCTCCATCCATATGAAGCAGAGTCCATCCCTGACACTATTTAAGCATAACCTTGACCAATGGATGGGAAATCATAAATACACCCAAGGTCTGGCCTTCAGGTCTCTGATAGACAAAAGCAGACCGTAATACCCAAACTAACATCCCACCCACCCACATAATCTCTAGAGACTTCCTAACTAACATACCACTGCTTAATAAACTCCTATGATACACAGGGACATAAATGAGTTAGCTTGCATGGCTAGGCTTGTAAAGCCCCTGGTGGTCATTAACCTAGTATATGTCTATGAACCCATGAACCTATGAAAGTGCTGACCCAGAATTGCAGTGATGTGTTTGTGTGATTTTACAGAGTTGTCCCTTGCGTGGTAACTATCAGTGTTTTTTTCAGTGTTGTCTGACATTATTTTATTTAGATTGGTATGTAGATATACAAACAGACAGACAGACAGGACAGATATACAGAGATAGATAGATAGATAGATAGATAGATAGATAGATAGATAGATAGATAGATAGATAGGTTCATAGGTTTATACTAGGGCTATCTGCCTAAGGCATATAAGCCTAGCCTAAATTTTTTTGTCTTCACTTACCCCTTATATGAAAAAAAAAATTAGTTTGTTTATTGTTTGTGCCTCTGTCCAGAGCAGAGTCAGAGATGATTCGGGTCTCTGTAAATCCACCATCCACACAGGTCAATTTTTCTCAATAACAGAGCCAGCTCACTCTCTCTCATGGACTTCCATTTTATTAGAGCATAGGGAGTCTGGAGGAGTCTCTGATCCTAAATCTATCCGTCCTTATCCTATTTTATTTAAGGTTAAAGGTTTGCTTTCTGTTGTTTTTTGGTTTTGGTTTGGTTGATTTTATTTTGAGGTGGCATGGGACATTACATTGGGTTGTGGCCACCTATGTCAGGGGCACATGTCACCCTGAGCAGACGGTATGGAGCTCAATCTGGCAGCAGCTGACATCTTTTGGCATATGTTTAATTCCTTTTTTTTGAAGTCCTTTTGGGGTTTTTGGTGGGGTCTCTCCACTGTCTCTCCAATTACATCCCGAATCCCGTGAGATAGATCGATACGATCATTTATCTGATAAGTGAAGAGTGATAGGAACAGAGACCTACAGGAAGATGATGACCTGAACCTTCATGATCAGAAATCCCTCAATGATCAGGTGGGCAATCTTTCTATTAGCAACGCGGAGTGGGGTGTCAAACTGTCAGCCTGGGTCCCTTCCCCCCTCCCCTGTCCCCAGGTCCCCTGCTTTTTCTGTCCTGCTTGGTATGTGGCCACTACCTTATGTGTTGTTTTACATTTTTGTTTTGACTAGTATGACTATACATTTTTTGCATGTGCCATGGCTCTGGCACCTGCTATCTGTTTCGTCCCTGTTGAACTCTTCCCACTGTGGCACCGGTGTTCACTATGGGCACTATGGCACCAGCAAAGTGCAAACTTTGGTCACTCAAACTTTGTCCATGTTGTCCTGTAATTCTGACTTGTGAGATCAAGCCGAGGGCTAACCGGCCAAAGTCTGACCCAGCGCCCACCAACATTGACGCTTGGAGTCTGGACATAGTGGGCTCTAACCCTGTGTTCTCTACCCTAAGCTGGGTTGTTTTGCATCCATGACATGATTAATTTTACATACATTTAAGCTGGTTTTTTAGTGGTACCTTTGGTGGGTATTGTGTAGGCAGCCTGTGTAGGTCATATAAAGCTATATGGAAGCTCATTGATGGCCTTGGTGACTGGTTTTGTTTCCAACTGTTTACCAAGAAGTGTTCCAGGTGAAGTAAAAGCCAATGAAACCAATGGAGTCAACAAAGCCTCCAGTCCCCATATCTTGTTTATGATAAGGTCTATCCTATAGCTTTGCAGATGAGACTTGTTTGGCTTTGCTGGACTGTTAGTAATAGACTTGTAGGCAAGGCACACCGGACCTAGGAGGACCGTGCCTGGCACGTCAGCTTGCCACTTGGGGGCACACACCTGTGGTAAGGCTGAGATTAACATGCTGCTTATGGTCTTTTTTTTAATTGCTCAGCTTCAGGTAGCACTCATGCAGGGGGACACCATCGCTGGCCAGGATGCTGGTGTTTTAGCTTTTGGAGAGCAGCTTTTTCGAGAGGATGAGATGTCTGGGAGGCTACAGCTCCTGGGATAGTTATCTCTCCCTTGTCTGGGAGGGGGTGATTTTTTAGGACTTCTGAGATCGCCAAAGGGCAATGTATGTGGGTGGGTTTTGTGATTTTCATCTATAGATAGATAGATAGATAGATAGATAGATAGATAGATAGATAGATAGATAGATAGATAGATAGATACATCAGTAATTTCACTGGTAAAGGTTGCTGCTACTCCCTTAACTCCCTTCCACTTAGAGTGTTTTAATGATAGAGGGTGGGGGTTAGGGGTTGACAGCCCTTTCTTAGAGAATTATCATAAAAGCCCAACATAAATCATTGTGTTGAGTATTGCCTAGAAACAGCTGCTAAAACAGTTGTTGGCACCTGGCCAAATGATGCAACAGCTGTAAAACTGCATTACTGTCAGATTATTTGAGCAGCTATGGGGAAACACTAGGAGAGTCCAGTGTTCTACAATATTGCCACATGGCAAAGGGGCAGGTGCTGGAGGTGGACTGAAGGGAATCAAATCTGTAATAGAGTAGTAAAGGTTGGCTGGTGCTGTACATTGAGCTAACTAGCCTGCACTGTGCCACTTAGGTGTGAGTCTTAAAAGGTATTCTAATCCTCATAGCATATTGTTTGTGAAGGTCAGGTGGTTGACTTGGGGTGCTGCAGCTAGGAGCAAGAATGGTGTGTGAGTTATGGAGGGATGTGTGAGCCACATCTGTCAGAAACATGTGAGGCTGGAAGCTCATGGGTAGGCAGGTACTCTGATCCCCAACAGAAGTGTTACATAGTTGTTAGGTCATATTGAGCATTAGCAATGAGTGTGAGTACAGGTTAATGGGTCTCAGTCACTAAGACTGTGTTTGGGTGGAGGTAGAGGTTAATGACATGAATGGCAATGTGTCTGGAGCACTGCCAGAGGTTTCAGTCATTGCTAGTGTGGATAAGAGTGGTGGCTGGTCTGGGACACCAGTCACTAATGGGACAAAAAAATGAAGTATAGCAGTGGTCTTCCTTCACTGGTAGGAGGGATAGAGGTGGCAGAGGCTACCGGTCACCACTCAAAGGGAATGGAAGTATGGGGCTTAGCTCCCAAGAACAGAGTGACAGAAAAGGTCAGGACTTAGAATGGTGGAGGATTCTCAGTGAGGGGCAGGCACTCTGCAGGATGACAGAATGAGGATAGTATAGTGATGACCACTAGAAAGTACATGTGTGTGTGTGTGTGTGTGTGTGTGTGTGTGTGTGTGTGTGTGTGTGTGTGTGTGTGTGTGTGTGTGTGTGTGTGTGTGTGTGTGTGTGTGTCTTAGATGGGGGTAGTGCATTAATCGCTATGGGGTTGCAATTGCAATTGCTTGAGGGAAGGCCTTAAGCTTGTGGTCACTGACGGGGTTAAAAGAGAATGATTAATGCTGATAATCTGTCAGGTAGAATACCTCAGTTACTTTTTTTTTAATGTGTTCCACCTGACTCTTTACCAAGCAGCACAGGTGTCTAAGAATCCCACAGCTCCATGTGTTGCATGTAATTAAGCTTATTTTGCATAACGTTAAAATAGTGGTAGGGCAAGTATATGTGTGATGGGAGTGTGGTTCTTTGACTCAGGATTCACTGTGATAATTTCTGCCACAATCTTAGAGTTACATTTGGAACCATGCATGAATCCCAGTTTGTGCCAGTAAATACAGTCTCATTTTAACTTCTATCTTTTGGGAAAGGTGTAAGGAAAGACAGAAAGGCAGACACTATCTAGCATAACTCTTGCTTTACTATCTCTAAATGTTTTAACTCTTTCCTCATTTGTTTAGGGCCAAACACTGCATGAAAACAGTGCTGGCAAGAGTACCATGTTTGATAACCTGCTACTTAAACCCAGGGCAGTAACTAAGGAGCCTTAGTCCTCACCATTGTCTCCGGTAAGTGACTATCACTAAAAGCATGGACAGAACACTGGGGACAGACATAAAAACCTGGGACAGAAGTATTTGCTTCAATCCAGATCCCCAAATGAGTCTTCACACTATCCACTGCAGAGCACTGTGTCCCAGTTCTAGGTATTTGACACACTCACTGTTAAATATTTGATAATCACACACACAAACACTCTAGGGAAAGACTGGCACAAATTTACCTGCTATGTCCTGTTTCCCAAATTACACTGTAGTGCTGCTACCAGTCAAAATACCATGATACCCTTCAAAAGGGGTGTTCAATTATATTAAGTAAAATAAATATTGATATGAAAGGTAGTATATAATTCAAGCAGTCATGCTTTTTGGAGTGGCCCTGGTGTTATCACAATAAGCATAAACACTCTCAGGTTAGTAAAAGTACTTTCTCAATAATCAGCCACAATAAAAGATAGTAAAATATTTAATAAATAAACACGATTTAAAACATATATACACTGAATAATTGGTTTCAATAAACCAGAGAGTTTCACACACAGGAGTTATGAAAATAACACTAAGGATAGGTTTCACACTGATTGAAAAAACTCTAACTATCTGACTGTAACTTCCTAACTGACTAGAGATTAACTGTCCCTGTCTAATCTCATTAAGTCAGCAAGACAAGATGATACTCTTACTTCTGCAGGGTGAGATAAGTATATATGTCCACTCTTCAGGCTGTTGTCTGGTTCTCAGCAATTGGAATACTAAATCCTATTGTTTCTGCTGACTAGCTCTGCAAATCTCTGAATGATAAATATGGATCTGGAAAACAGCCACTGACTACTGAACAACTGATGCAACTGAACTCAATTCTGAACAACTGAACTTTGACTCAGCATCTGCTTATTATAGCAGAATCTTTTAAAAGTCGCAGAAAGCTGTTATGAAAATTCTACTTTCTCATTTCAGACTTTTGAAAAGTATGCAAAAACAGTTCTGTGGAAATTCCATTCCTTTCAGCTCTGGCACATGATGACATTACTCTAGGTCAGCTGACTGGCACAACCTGCATTTAGAATTCTTTTTAAAAGATGTGCATTTGGTCAACCAGAAAAAGGTCCACTTTGTAATGTTGAAATTCCACAGTCTCAAAGTTCTAAATGCTGACAGTCAGAACTTCGAGATTGTGACATCTCGAAATTAAAAAAAAAAAAAACAAAAGTTTAATTTCACCCAAAGTGAGCTTCATCAGATCCAGCTTATTTGGTCTGCCGTACTTCACCACGGATTTTTGGTTGGATTACTTCATGTATTTTTTTACCTAAGTTTTTTACTTTTTATATATATATACTGTTGTTTAATTTAAAACAAAAATACATCAAGAAACACATCTTTGCAGGGAGGCAAGCCTCCCTGTACCCCCAACACCCCGTGAAACTTAAATATACCAACTCGGAGATCACACTACAGTGAAGAGAATGGTAATGTTCCTGTTCCACACTGTACAGCGATCTCCACTGACAAGTTTTGAGATTCCACAATTTTGAAGTACTGAGTGTCTGTATTTAGAACGTCAGGATTGTGGAATTTCGAAACTACAAAGTGGACCTAACAGAAAAACACTGTTTGATTCTAACATTTTACATAAACCAAAGTAATAATCAAAAACTATTAACTTGTTTACAAAATTATAGCTAGTCATTCTGGCATATGTAACACAGGGTAATTTACAATGGTTTAGAAGTATTTACAAAAAAGCAGCCAGACATGCTAGCACAGATAACAATATCTGATATACTCACATTTCTCCCACCTTTAAAGAATCAAGGTAGATTTTCAAGTGACCCTTGAAAATCATCACTTGAGAAAAATGGAGATGACTGACAATGTATCAACCAATACCCTGTCTTGCGAATCCATCTGTATTGGCATTGCTGAAATCTGAACTGGCAATTCAGGGGGGTAAACCCAAAGCTTCTCTAAGCTTCTGTCATGCCTGCTCACAATCTGTGGTCCAAACTATCCTATCTGGTCTGCCTTTCCCTGTCAGGTCAGCAAGGAGCACAGCCACTGCACCACAGCTGAGCACTAATTTCCTATAGTACCCTGCTGTCCCTAGGAAAGCCCCAACCTGCCCTTTGGCAACAGGGGGAGTCCATTCCTGTGCAGCCTCCACTCTGGCAGGCTCTGGCCTAATCCTACAATTCTCTACTCCGTGTTCTAGGTAGGAGATCTCTGCCATATCCACCTGACACTTACTAGGATTAATGGTCAACCCTGCCCTTTTCAATCTACCTAAAACCTCTCTGACATATTGAAGGTGCTCTTGCCAGGAATGTCTATAAATGGCAATGCTGGCCAAATAAGCTAGAGCATAATCTTCTGCTCCCACTAAAATGTGATCTATTAACCACTGGAAGGTTGCTGGGGCATTCTTCATCCCAAAGGGCATCCTTGTAAACTCATACAATCCAAAAGGTGTTATGACTTCTCTCTAGCAATGGAAGTCAAGGGCACCTGCCAGTATCCCTTGGTCAGATCAATAGTGGTCAGATATTTAGCCCCACCTAGCTGTTCTAAAGCTATGTCTGTTCTGGACATGGGATACACATCTGACTCTGTATAACTGTTTAACTTTCTTTAGTCTATGTAGAATCTTACACTACCATCTTTCTTCAGTACCAGTACTACTGGGAAAGCCCATGGACTAGTGGAATCCTGATTACCCCCAGCTCCAATATCTCCTTTTTTCCTCCTTCAAAGTCTGTTTGTCTCACTCAGGTACCCTATAAGGGGTTTGCTTAATAGGCCTTTGTGGTCCTGTATCCATATGGTGCTGCACTAGGTGAGTACACCCAGGTTTCCCAGTGAACATGCCCCCAAATTCCTGTAACACTGCTCGTAATTCTTTAACCTGAATAGGGGATAGCCACTGAGATATTGCTATCTCTCACACAGAAGTGTCAGTCTGATCCTCGCTGAGATCAGTTACCAGATCCCCTTCAGACTCTTCCTGCCATCCACTGTGAATACTCAGCACCAGAGCCTCCCTATCTTGATAAGACTTCATTATGTTAACATAGTACAACTTATGTCCCTGCCTCCTGCCTATCTTTTGGCATTGCTCACAGGTCCTGCAGTACCCTGTTACATCTTTTACAATCCCAAGCAAATAAAAATTATGCATAATGCGTTTCTTGGTATGCCTTATGCCCATATGACCTACAAGTGAAATGTGATGGGCTATGGCTAGAAGTGCCAGACGGTAGGCTCTGGGCACTACCATCTGTCGTATTACCTCACATTCTAGCCCCTTCCACAGGCAGGGGTCCACTCTCTGTTCCAGTATACAGATTCCCCTCTTTCTTGAGGATTAGGTACCTCCTTAGCTACCCCTCTCAAGCCTCGTAAGGTAGGGTCTACAAGCTGTTCCTGTCACAACTCTACTTTTGTGACTCCTCCTAGCTTCCCTTCTACAGGAAGCCCAGTATCCTCTGTCAGCCTGGATACCACCACTCACCTCTGTCCTTGCTGCTATGGGAACACCAGTACCTACCAGCAGCTATGGTTCACATTCAGACTCACTGCTACAAAGTATCTCCCTCTCTGAAATAACCACATCACCAGCCCTAGCTTCAGGCATAGGATGCACCTGGGTCTCCCCCAGGCTACCAGACCTACGTGTCTGTCTCCAAGATTGGCTGCATGTCACTGCATGCACACAAGGTACTACACTATCAAAATCTTTCCCTGTTAAGACATCTGCAGGGATATCCTCAAATACACCTACTTGCTTGTTCCCTTTTCCACCCTCCCAGTCAAGGTGAACCCTAGCCAGGGTTTTTGGAATGGGGTCCCTACTAGAGCTCTAACTGGTGTAGACTGCCTAAGCAAGTACTGCTCCTGCTTAACCACTGCAGGCCTCACAATGGTTATATCAGAAGCTGTGTCTCTCTAAGTGGTGGTCTGTCTTCCATCCACTAAGATAGGATACAAATGTTAGTGATAATTTTGCACCTCTGTTGTTTCCAGACAATTTACCACTGGCATTCTGTCATTCCCATTTGCTGGCTCCCTCACCCTTTTTTTCTCACCTTGCTTCAATGGGCATTTCTATGATGCATGGCCCCTCTGATTACAATTGAAACATCTAATCCCTGATCCTGACCATATGCTTTAATTAGTGGCTTCCCCTGTTACTGGTGAACTCTGTTGGCGTGGTTAAAGCTGCCCCCCATGGGTTCATTTATGACCATGTGCAGAACTGGTTATCCCTTTCTTATGCATCGGTGTCCTACTTGCTAAGTAGAGATCCCCTTTTCTCCCCAACTCATTTGCAGAGTTACACTCTCGGTCTGCCAACCAGATCCTCATGTCCTCAGGCAAAGTGCTGAGAGCTTGTTCCCTCATCAAAAGTCTATCAGTCCTTCAAAAGTGGTGATCCAACACCCACTCACCCCCCTCTGAAAGTACTTAAATCAGCAGTGTAATCCCATACATTTTCATCTGCCTTGCGTCTATGTTCACAAAACTTTTTTTCTATACATTACAGAAGTTAATTTAAACCAATCAAGTAAACATTGTTTTACACGATCATAATTCAAACAATCAGGCAGTTTAGCAATTTCATTAACAGCTCTACCATGGAGTAAAGGGGTCAGGAACCGTACACAAAGCCCTTGGTCAACATTATATTGTTTACATACCCTCTCAAATATATAAATAAACTATCAAAGTCATCTCTCTACCTGTACTGAGGAAAACATTTACTGACATGAAACTGCACTCATTGCAATCATTCTTAACCCTGGAAGATACTGACATTTGTGCAGTCACAGAAACCTGGTTCAAAGCTGCAGAGAGCACCCCAGCCTTACCTTGTTACTCATCCTAGCATACATTCAGACTCTAAACCATGGTCAGCAAAGCCAAGGGAGGTGTAGTTTCTATATATATTAAAGACACACACACACACCTTCAGGCTGGTCAAACATTGTGATGCACAGGAGACACTCCAGGTGCAGTTGACCATTGACAAAACCCCTATTCAAATCATAGCTAGCTACAGGCCCCCAAATTTGACTCAAGATGCCCACTACACCTATCTGGACCTCTTCAAATCTATCAAGATTCAACCTTTTACCCTGATCCTGGGTGACTCTAACTACCCAAACATAGATTAGAAAAACTACCCATGCCAGAATGCAAATACCCAGAGATTCCTTGATTTTATCTATGCAAATGTCTTAGAATAGTTAGTCGATACCCCACAAGAGGTAATAATATCTTGGACTTGGTATTAACCAACATGAGTAACCACTGTAGCACCCCTACAGTATCATCCTTCCTGGTAAGATCCGACCATATAGCAGTCACTTTCAAAGTCAGCATCTCCCCTAACCCCTCCCCCCAGCTAGAGTCATAAAAAAAACTTCTCCAAAGCTAATTACAACCTCCTGAGGGATGGTATAAACAGCTTCACAGCCCCCTCCCCCTCTGTAGTAACTGGCACCAAAGTACTATATGAGCATTTATATAGATGTATGGAATCAGGAATACCTGACAGGACAAAATCATCTTCCACAAGGAAGAGTAAACTTGTCTGGTGGACATCTGCAATAAATAAACTATATAACAAAAGGAAAAAATTGCTGTCCAGGACCAAGAAGGAGCAGGTGCCCAATTGGAAGCAATTTCTCCTTAGCCTGAACAAGCAAATAAGAGCACTAGTGAAATCCTATAAAGCCAACTTCGATTCCAAATTGGCCACATCTACTAGAGACAATCATAAGGCCGTCTTCTCATATGTCTGCAGTCTCAAAAGAAGCACACAGATCTGTTCAGAACTTGTGGTGAAGGGCACCACATACACAAATGTTGTAGATATAGCCAACCTACTGGTTGACAGATTCAGCGAAAACTTCACCCCTCTCTGTCCCCCCATCAGTAAATCAGGACATCCTCAGTACCTGCCCCATCCCCTTATCTCTAGGGAACAGGTCATCACTGCCCTCTCAAAGGCAAAACATACAGTCTTCGTGGGACCCGATAACTTCCCAGGCTGCATCCTACATGAACTCAGACATGAACTTGCACCACCATTAGGCACCCTATTCAACTAAAGCCTGAGTACCGGCTTTGTCCCAGCCAAGTGGAGGACAGCCACTGTCATCCCTTTACACAAAGGCAGAGCATCCACCGATGTGGGAAATTATAGACTCATCAGCCTAACTAGCCTGATCTGCAAGGCCATGGAATGGATTATCCTGGTCCTCATTAAAAGGGACATTGGCAACCTCCAAACACTTGACCCCACACAGTTTAGCTTTGTAAAGGAGGGGTCATGTCTGTTAAATCTGTTCGACTTCTTTGAGACAGTCACCAAAGCCACGTACAAGGGAAAGACGGTGCACACCACCTACCTTGACCTGGTCAAAGCCTTCGATAGTATTCCCTACTCGGGCATAATTGATGAACTCTCTCAACTAGGCATTAATCCATATATTACCAGATGGATAGCAAACTGGCTCACTGATAGAACCCACCTATTCAAAATAGGGGAAGCCACTTCAAGCAGTAGACCGGCATACAAGCGGTATACCCCAGGGATCAGTCTTGGGGCCTCTGTTATTCGGGATACTCTTCTCTGAGGTGCAAGCCAAAACCAGTAGGCTATGGCTGACCAAGTTTGCAGATGACTGCAAGCTGGGTGCGGTCATAAATTCTCCAAGTGATGTGGATGTCCTCCAAGAGGGTCTCACCCAAACAAATGACTGGTGCCAGAAACACGGACTCAAGCTGAATGCCAAAAAATGCATCATCATTCTCTTTGAGGAGCGTGACATCCCCACATATTATCATATTAATAACAACCTCCTAAGCACACAATCAGTCGCGAGGAATTTGGGCACCCAGGTCGATAGCAACCTTTTGACCACCATGTTGCTTCCTTTGTACGGAACGTTTTCTACATGGCCCACCTCATAAATAAAAGTATCTCACCCAGGAACAAGGTGGTCATAATATCCCTGTATTCTTCTCTTATAAGGCCAATTATTGAGTACAATGCCCCCTTCAGCATGTACCTCACAAAGCACATGCATCAGCTGGAAAGACCACAGAGGTTCCTCACCAGAAGAATCCAGGATCTCAAACATCTACCCTACACAGATAGCCTAAAAGCCCTGTCCCTCAACTCAGTTTCATACAGACTCCTCAGAGGTGACCTCTGTCTGGCATACAAAGCAATCTCACACCCCACCTTGATGGGACTGCTGCATATTCGCAAGTCAAGCTCCACTCTCGTAATCCACTGCACAAACTCAACCTGGTCTGTGACATAATTAGGACTTGTTGGAGGGTTATATTTGTATCCCAGAGACTCCATAATCTGTGGAATAGACTCCCTCTCCAGGTCAAGCAGAGTACCTCATTATCCCTTTTCAAGCACAACCTGGATAACTGGATGGGAAACAGAAAATACACCCCTGGGATTCCACCTATGTCCCTGCTGAACAGGGGCTTTTTATGATGAGTTGTTTAAACATGGGCTAAACTCTTGGCTAGGCTTGTAAAGGCCTCAGAGCCAATAGCCTAGTAATTTCCTATGATCCTATGATCCTATGACCTTTATGGCTTCTGGGGTTTGATCATTCCCTTCCCCATTACCTCCATGACCCTGTTAAAGGGTTAGAAGCTCCTTTTCATGCTGTCTCTGGCTCTCATTTTCTTCAACTTCCATCTCCAAATGTTGCAGTTCATACTGACACTGTCTCTCTTCGGTCTCCAAATGGCACAGTTTATACTGACCCTGCTTCTCCTCAGCCTCCAGTTCATGCTGATGCTGCTTCTCTCTTTCCTCAGCCTCCAAACATTTGGCTTCCATCTCCAATTCAAGCCTCCTTAAATCCAAATACATTTTTAAGTCCTCAGAAGAAAAGGTACACTGTCTTGTCTCAGAAGGCTGCTTATCCCCAATGCCAAACTGGATATCCTCTGAGCTGCTGGTCTGCTCTGCAGCTACAACTAAGGCTGAGAATGTGCCCCTGTAAGAAGTGAACTTGTGAGTGTTTCTGCCATTTCACACTGAGCTAATCGGAGAAGGGGCGCTGAGCAAGCAAACTGATCTGTGATATATAACATTAAGTATCCTGTTTTTTTGCTTATTTTTACGAGTTATTTATAGCACTTTTATTGTCTGCATATACTTTTCTATCTAGTTTCACTGTGTGTGAGGTATTAACTAGAAATTTTCTACAATTGTTAAGCATCTGGTTGGGTTTGTTCGTTCTGATTTTTGTTTACCACTCTCCTTCCTTATTGGTATCCTGTTTTTATACTTGGTGGTTTTGCAGGTGCCCACCCCTACTGTAAATTTGAATTGGGACACACCTCCCAGTCTAGTGTCATTACCTCATTCGGCGATATTTTACTTCACTAGCTCACCAGATGCACAGTAGCAAGCACCACCCAAACCCCGCCCGCGGTGTTTGACGTCACAGTTAAGCACTGAATATTCAAGCGGACTGTCTGCAGCAGTAATAAATATTATGTATTGTAGTTGCTCCTTACTTGGTGAAACCAAGCCATAAAATGAGAAACTTATAATTTTTCAACATCAGAAGTAGCTGGAAAATTCCTGTTAAGTTCAGTCCGGAAATATGGCAAGAAAGAACAGGCTGGCAACCTCAAAAGATGTTATATTAAATAACTAGGTTACGGATTGGAGAGCTTGCCTCCCAGGTCTTCCCCTTAATTAGGAAATACTGAAATTCATAACTGGCTTAGGATATGCATTACTTGCTGATTGGTCATAGCATCTGTGAAGTCACAAGTCTTAATGGGTCCTGAAGACAAAAAGCAATGCAGTAAACAAGGAAACATAATGAATGACATTTTCATTATACAACAATTTAATAATCTTTTTGTACACCAAAACTGTGTAATAATAGAAACAGAACCATATATATATATATATATATATATATATATATATATATATATATATATATATAAGCGTATGAACTGTTGTCTTCTGGCAACTGCAATATATATATATATATATATATATATATATATATATATATATATATATATATAAAACAAAAATGTAAGTATAAGGTAGAGATGTAAGACAATAGCACCAAACATTCTGCCTGTTAAAAATCATGTGATTATTAGCTTTTTTATATGTAGAAGATAAAATATTGCTACATTTATGGTGTGTGCACTACTGTACTGTGAAAATCTTTGCAGGTGTCCAACAGTTCCACAAGCCTGGTTTGCTGAACATAAATTTCTTGCAGTCAAAAGTGGAGATGAGAGGGGGCGTGGCCAAGGATGAACACAGGATAGCAGCAGATTTCTTCAGCTCCACCAATTTCATTACACTGACAGGAATTAATTACTTACAAAATTAATTTTTGAAGTAATTTTCTTTCTAAATATGTTTGTTTTATATAGTTCTTGAACTATATCTAAAAAAGAAAGGAAATTTTAACAATATTCTTGTCAGAAATCACATTGGAAATTTTCCTGTCAGTTTATCAGTCTGAAATGAGTTCCAGTAAGACAAATTCTCAAGACTCCAGCATCAAGAAAGAACTTCAGTCTCTGATAACTATAATCCAGCAACTTACTGCTAAGATGGATAAAATGGATACTAAAATTGATACCTTCATAGAAAAACTACAAAACAAATAGACTTGTTACATATAGACCTGCAACAACAGAAGATCCAGATGACAGGCATAGAAGAAGCTGTGAATGACATGGAAAATAGAATCCAAGAAGAGGAAATCAACATTGAGTTTCTGCTGAAACAAAATACACATTTACAAACAAAGCTGGATGACTTGGAAAATAGATCTAGGTGCAATAACATTAGGATTTTTGGACTGCCAGAAAATATTGAAGGTAACAATATTACTTCTTTTTTAACAACATGGCTCCCTAAAACTTTAGACTTACCAGAAGCATTCTCTTTTGGTATCGAAAGAGCAAATAGATCTATAGCTAATACTAACTCTAACAAAAACTATCCTAGATCAGTTATAGTTAGATTTCTATCATCTTTTGATAAAGAGATGGTTCTTAAATCTGCTTGGGCTAAGTTTAATGAGACAACTGTGCGTTTTGACAATGACTATTCTCCCTTGGTAATAGCTAAAAGAAAAGTTTTTCTGCCACTAATAAGGGAGCTTAAAAAAGCACAGTTTAAAACATACCTTCTGTTTCCTGCCAAGCTAAAAATCTTCCTTCCTGATGGTCCTAAAATTTTTGATGACTTAGACTCTGCTTTACTGTTTATCAAAAAAAATAAGATTTTAGATAAAATAGAGGAAATGGAATGGGCTAGTCCTTCATTAAAGAGACTGGCAACTGAAACTTCGTGGAAGACTTCTGAGAAGAAGAAGAGACTAAAGAACAAATGATTTGTTCTATGTTTTTTCTTTTTTCTCTCATCATTTTACTTCATTATTAACCTTTTTAAATATAGTTCCTGCATTTCCAGAAAGCCACAAATGTTCGGAAAAAGATTTAATCAAAGTTATTCTCTGTGTGCAAAGAAATGTTTTGTTTCATAACCAGTCAAAATATCTGAGGAACTAATAACAAGCTATTATTCAATTTGTTTCTCTTTCTGAAAAAGAGAAGTAAGGTCAGTAATTTGATACATATATTTTTCTTTGTTTCTCCTTTTCTTCTTTTCTTTGTTTAAACAATGACATTCTATTTAGATTATGTAGTGGGTAAAGGGTGGGGAGGGCAGGGAGAGAAGAGTAATGAAAATATGATAAATAGAATAATAACATATTTATTCCTTGTAAAAAGTTTATATGTTCTTCAAATGCTATTCCTAATTATACTTTCTTGATTATACTGCTTATGCTTGTTTGTAAATAATATGTCATGCTTTAACTAATAATAATTAGAACTAAATAATAGTAAATAATATGTTTTATTTTTAACTCTATTAATATAAACAGTAAGTAATATTCCATTGTATATACTTCTTATAGCTTTCTCTTACATTTTTTTATTTCTGCCTTACACTCTTTTATTTTCTACTCTCTTTTTCTTTTCTTTATTCTTTCTCTTTATTTTTTTTTCTCATATTAATATATAGCAATGCTTTTGATCATATAGACACAGTAAATAATAAGATTTGCATAAAAATTGAGTTGGGACAATAATATTGAGTTTTATTACCTATTAATAACTTTGGCTTAATTTCACTTACATAGAGGCTGTAATAACCTGTAAAATACATTGCGAAGGTTTTGTCATGTTTAGATGCATTTACACTGCTAAATGAATGTTTGTCACTAGTTTTTAACAAGTTTCCCGCCAAAATGTTAAGGGAAACAATCTGGGATGTGGGCTACTTCATGAACAGTGTCCTCATGCTGTTTCAAAAGCTTCAACTCTCAGAATTCTCACAGAGAAGCTGAAAGCAGTCAATCTGACCTTTGACCCAGATATCACACTGACACATCACAGATTCAGGAAGAACACTCTACCAGGAAGTAGAACTGATGCAAATGCGACTATGTGAAGGAAAATGAACTCTTTGACATTTAAATGTGAGTTATTTTATATAATTACTTAAATATGTTATAATTCATAAAATATGTCAGTTATAATGATTTTAAATGATGCAGTTTCTTGTAGTAAGTAAATGTCTTATTTTAGAAGGCATAGAAAATGAAACATTTATTCAAGTGTTTTTGAAAATCTACTTGACTGCAGCATACTAATCTGTGTTCAAAACTTATGTTCCAAACATATACATTACTGTAACTCATTTAATTCATATGATTGACAAGCATAAATAACTTTATAACTCTATTCTGAAAGAAATTGTCTTGTGATATATTTTAAAGCAGTAGTATAGACATACAAAATACAGATGTTTTTTTTTTACAATAATGCAAGTGTTTCTGAGAATTTGCATAACTATGCAGTATGATTTATAACAACTTCTATAAATATAATATTTTATTCTATTGACAATAATGAGTATGAGTAAAATACTCATATACAAGCAATTCAAGGTTATTTTTCTGAAGCTGTTGACTGCATTTACATGACAGAAAATAGATGCATCTTAATATATGTAATGTCTGAACCATATTAGCCAAAGTTTTTGATTTAAATGAATGTTAGAACTTATTTTTACATACTTTGAATAAATTAATATGTAAATATGCCTTCCTTTTTTTTTTTTTTTTTTTCTTTCTCTTTTATTTCTCTCTCTCCTCTTGGTTCCTAATATCAAGTTTATTTGAATGCTATTTGAATACAAGTGTATTATATTACATAGATGTATATAGTAGTATGAATAGTTTTTAAAAAGTTTATTTTAGTTTATATGATGCTGTTTTATCAAATGTGTAGTCTTGTCTTGCTAGATAATTGAATTGAAAGTTGTTAATTTAAGTTAAATATAACCAGTATTAAATTGATAAGGTGGTAGCTGAGGTACTGCTGCTTAGGGTAGGGGTTAACTTGAGTGGTAAATACTACTCTAAGTTGGAGTTTTTAACTCCAGGCTGGATGCAAGGTTTAATCCTTACATTATTTTCACTTGTTCATTGTTATATGTATATAGTTTTGACATCCACAATATATTTTGTACACTCATTGTCACTACAAACAAAATTGAATCCTATACAAAATCCCATAAGAGATTCAATAAATACAGCTATATTTAAAGGTACACCTAAAGGAGGAGATG
The DNA here is from genome assembly GCF_019279795.1 of Protopterus annectens. NCBI lineage: Eukaryota > Metazoa > Chordata > Ceratodontiformes > Protopteridae > Protopterus > Protopterus annectens. The sequence goes on along the minus strand of NC_056725.1, from coordinate 1,539,891,489 downwards.
TAACATTACTTATGTTGTTATTTGTTATTTTGATCATAAGATTCTTAAGTTTTAAAATGCCAAATGACATCTTTAAAAGGAATTTCTTTAAACATTAATGGATTGAATAATCCGTAAAAGAGCAAGCCTAATAAGATACATTAATTTACATAAGGCCAACTTAGTCTTCCTGCAAGAAACCCATCTCTTGAAAAAAGATATTGATAAACTAGCCACAAACAAATATACAGTATTGGTTAGTTCAGAGCACACTCAGAAAACAAGAGGAGTGGCTATTTTATGGAATAAAAGTATGCCCATTCCTAAAACCATTAAGTCTTATCAGGATGACAAAGGAATGTTTTGTATGGTTACAATACAAATTAATGGGAAGACTTACACTTTAATTAATGTATATTGGATACCTGGAATTGGTATTAATACAGTGAAACATCATCTTGATAAGATCATATCATTTTCTATAGGAGATATTATTTTAGCTGGTGACTTTAATTGTATACTACATGAAAGTGATACTACCACTGTAGGAAAAAGAAGAATTACATCTAATGCAAAACATTTAAATGATTTTGCTAATTCTTATCATTTGAATGATATTAATAATCAGATAGATTCAAAATCATTACCATACACCTTTTTTTCTAACAGATACAAAACTTATTCAAAAATAGATAGGGTCTTTATTTCTAACCAGATGGTAACAGATTTAATTAATTCCAAAATCATTTCATGTCCTATATCTGATCATAATTCAATTGTTTTTGAATTCATGATAAATAATACTCATAATGTTCAGATCAAAAGGATACCAGCATACTTAACTCAACTAAAAGACTATAAAGAATATATACTTTCAGAAGTACAACATTTTCTAGACATAAATAATACTCCTGAAGTCTCCATTGTCTATGTTTGGGATGCCTTAAAATCATATCTATATGGACAAAGTATAAGATGGTATAATAATAAAAGGAAATCTTGGGATAAGGAATTGTTAGATATTCAAAGTAAATTAGACTTTTATAAACATAATAATAAAGAAAATATTATGGATAAGAAAGTCATTGAAGAAATAAACAAACTAAATGAGAAATACAAAGAAATTTTAACTCATAAAGTTAAAATAACTCTAGAGAAATACAAGTTTTTGTCTTACTCAATAAGCCCCAAATACTTACATAGACTTAAAAATAAAACAAAAGGTTGAATAAACAAAACCATATCAAATAAATATTTTCTAAAAAGAAGAATGTTTCTAGTCTACCAGAAATACTAGATGAATTTAGAAATCACTTTCACAATATTAACAATAATAACATTAACATGGAACCTAAAGATAAAATAAAGGAGTTTATAACCACAAACATGAATAAAAAGCTTAATAAACAACAGATTAAACTATTGGACAAAAGTATTTCATATACAGAGGTTATTACACAAATAAATAAGCTTAAATCAAACAAAGCACTGGGTAATGATGGTATTATACCAGAGATATATAAAATCCTTTCTAAAAGTACATATTCATTAATACATAAGGTTTTATTTTGGCCCAAACTGAGTTAATAACCCCCATCTTGGCAATATACATTCATTTCGCCAATTTTAAAACTTAATAAAGATCCAACTAGATGTACTTCATATCGGCCCATCTCATTACTTAATGTTGATTATAAAATGTTTATGAGTATTTTTGCTGATAGATTGAAGACAATCATTCCCGGCATTATAGATATAGATCAGACAGGCTTCATTGTAAATAGAAATACTTTTGATAATATAAGAAGAACTTTAACATTAACTGATTTTGCAAATAGGAAAAAGAAAGATTTAACACTTATTAGTCTTGATATAAGTTCAGCATTTGATTCAGTAAGTTGGGACTATCTGTTTACCTTACTGAAGTGCACAAACTTCTCAGATGCATTTGTAAATCTAATTGAGCATTTATACAAAGGAACGTTGGCTTATATTAAGGTAGGAACATATGTTTCACAAAAATACCCATTCTTAAAGGTACAAAACAAGGATGTCCACTTTCTCCACTATTATTCACTTTAGTAATGGAGCCTTGGGCTAATTTGATCAGAAACAGTACTGACACAGAGGGTTTTGAAATAGATGAAAATACAACATCCAAAATTCAACTTTTGCAGATGATGTTCTAATTGCATCAGCATTATCTAATTCTTCTATGCAGTCTCTATTTGATAAAATGATGAATTTTAAAAGTATTTCTGGTTTAATATTCAGTGAAGAAAACTAAAATACTACCTATATATACACAAAAAATATTCTCATTAGTGATTTTACTAAATATGTACCCAATTCAGGTCAGATAACTTATTTAGGTATAATACTATCTAAAGATATTAAATCTATTATATATAATAATTATAATACCTGTTTTCTTAATATAGAAAATCTTTTTAATACCTGGAATAATATGTTTTTTACTATGGAGGAGAGACTTACAATTATTAAAATGATAATATTCCCCAAGATTTTATACTTAATACAATCAATAATACTTCCACCTACAAAAATAATTATCAAGAAACTGAATACACTAATGTTAAATTTCCTATGGGCACCTAATAGACCTAGGATTGCATTAAAGAAACATACTAATAGGTATGGTCTCAAGGGGGTATTTCTTTTCCAGACTTTAATTTATATACTATCTCTTCTATTGTAAAAGTTATTACTTTATTAATAGATCAGTCATATGTCGCAAAATGGAAAGATTATTGGGAGCTAATTAGTATGCACTTCATGAAAATCTCCTTAACACATAAAAATATGATTGTAAATAACTCCATGTTATGGTTACTAAAGGAATTTTTTACTTCACCTATTACACCTAAACATATGGTTTGTTACCCATTAAATATTATTATTAGCTATCGTAACTTTATATTCATGCACCCTAAGTATAGGGAATGGAATTTTATTATATCCCCTATAATGTATACTCAGGGTATGCTTTTGTCATCTACTTCTGAAGGAACTCATTTAGCTATAGATAAGGATCTAAAGTACTGGTATCAGTTGATATCTGATAATAAAGTTAAAAATCTAGATTTCTTAAAACAAGAATTTGATCTAAGAGAAACTTGCTGGTTAGAGGTTCAGACCTTTAGACAACATCTCATTGATAGAATAGATCTAATGTCTATAACAGTTAAAGAATCTATTCCAACACTGATTGATTACTTGATATTAAATTTACAACATAAAGTTTCTGATAAAGGTAAACTTTCATACATACATAAAATTATCAGACAAGAAACTTTTTACAGTGTAGATACATACTGGAATTATTTCACTTCTATTAATGGGGACCCACCAAATCAACAAGATAAACAATATATATTGAATCTGCCTATAGAACTATGTCTTCCATTGTCTGGAGACTTTATGCATGGAAATTTTTACATAGATCTTTTTATACACCTTTGATGATGAATAAAATAAATAATAAAGATAATCTATGTAAGAGATGTAATGTAGAAATTAATGCTGACTGGGCTCATATGTTTTATGACTGTATAAAATTGAAAGAATACTGGAAGTCAGTTAATGAATTTTTGCAGGCTCTTTTTACAGATAATTTCATCATTTCTAAATCTCTTATATTATTCAACACACCTGTACCTCAAAGTGTTAAAAAGGTTAAGCTTCCCTTGTTATGGTCTATTCTAGCAGTGGCTAGGAAAATAATAACCAGAAATTGGATTTCAGATACACCTCCTTCGTTCAATTAATTAAAAATGTTATGAATATAGTGTGCCATATGGAAATAAACACAATTAGGTCAAGAACAACTAGAAAAACATCTTATTATATTGTATGGGATAATCTACAAAATTTGTTAAAAAATCCTAATTTCAATAGCATGGTATTTTAGTTTAATTAATTGATCTGATTGTAGTGGATGTCTTTGTAAATACTTTAGTTGTTTTGTTGAATGTTATAATCATATCTATTTTTAATTACTTGTATAAAATTGTTATGATATTTCTCTTGTATGTTAAAACAATAAACCTGTTTTAAAAAAAAAAAAGTGGAGATGAGACTGTTCTGTCGAAAACAGCAGCAAGACTGCTGCAAACTGTTTTTCCTTCTAGAGAGATTCAATGATAACAATACTGCTGTATAACAGCAAGGGTGTGAGAACGTAGCTGCAACCTAGAGATATGGGAGACATGATTCCTCAACTCCCCTAAACACACTCAACAGAAAAGGCAGCCTGGTGGACTACTTATAAAATATAATTTTTCATTTGCTGAACTACAGTTGTTTGGTGTGATCAAAGAAGATGAATTCTGCAAGGATTACAAGATATAATAATGCAAAATAGGGCAACTTGTGTTTCATATTCTACAATCAAGAGGAGAGTCAAATGCTGGATTAACTCTACTTCCCGTTAACTCAGGCTTCTAAACCTTTTCAGTATTATTTCTAACCTTCAAAATTCTACACTGCATACATTATTATAGGTAGCCAGCCATGGCCAAATCTGAAATCCCAGCCTTTTAGAAAGACATACCACATTTGTAAAATATCACACAACTCGTTACTATAGAATCTGCTCCAGGTTTGATGGCCATTGCCCTGACTCATTGCTTTGGGAAAATCGTTATCTAGCTAAACTATTCACCAGTACCTAGAAAGGAACCTTAATGACATTTTTGTGCTGTTAGATTACATGAGCTGTGAATGGTATGCATGATGTCACCGGCTAATATGAATGGCATGTCAGTCATGCCTCATTTCATATGCAAGTTCACTCGTCAATTATCTGTGCCATGCCCACTCCTGCGCGAATCTCCGGGTGAGCCAGTAAAGTAAAATATCACCCCTTATTCTACCTAATCCATGGCGAACATTTGAGAAGGCTAACCCACTTAGTTTCTGCTCCTCCTTTCCCCTTTACAAAAAAAAAATGTCTAAGCTTGTTTCCTGCCTTTCCTGTAAGTCATCTAGTCCAGATACAGATTTGCTGTATCCAGGACTGTTTGTAAGCTTCTGAGCCCCCAAGCCTTTCTGTGTTGGAGGGAAGCCTTCTAGCTTAATTTTGTTTTGTAGAACTAGCCAGTTTTTTAGTTTCAGTACTCAAATCTGTTTCTTTGTGCTCAGTAATTGTTCAGAACTCAATGAAAGCACTAAATAAGCTACAAATTACTACAACACTCAACTTTCCTCACTTGTCTAGAGGAAAACAGTTTTTAGTACTTAATAAATAAGCACCTATCCAGGCATGTCTAAGGGTTAGCCGCCGGTGTTTTCTCCTGTCTACCTGATGAATCTGGGCATCTTGAGGCAATGCAGCAATTGCTTCATGTACACAGACAACCCTCTCCTCCCTAACACTGCAACCTGTGAGAGATGCACTTATATAGCCAAACTGGAAGCAAAGCTCTCTTCACGCAAAACTGGACTACACAGTCAAGAGGAGAAGGTAAACACTTGCACCACACCACACTCATCACATAGTCCCTCAAAACCTACACCACCAAAACACACACATAGAAACACAAAACACACACCTACATTCGCGGAGACTCTCAATAAAAATTTACCCAAGCAACAGGGACCTCCAAAGCAGAAATGCAAGCAACCTCCACCCCCCAACACAACCCAAATGACACATAGCCCACAAAATCAGTGTGCCACTCAACCACAGCACATAAGGTATAACAACATACCCAACACTCTAGTCATAGGTGACTCTATAGTCAGGCACACTGATGTTCCACTCACCAGGCTAAATAACGAGAAAGTTACTGTCAGCTGCCTGTTGGGTGCCAGGATCTGCCACATAAAGCATGCACTCAGGTCACTCCACAACAAGTACAGATATGACTCTGTCATTGTCCTTGTTGGTGTGAATGACCTGAGATGTACCTCCCTGGACTACATGAAAAGAGACATGGAGGAGCAGTCCGATCTTGTAGCCCAGGCAGGTATGACCCTAGCTCTGAGTAGCATCCTGCCATCACCCAGAATGATACCACAGTACAAGGACAAAATGATTGACTTCAACAATTGGCTAAGCTTCTGGTGTCATTCTAAGGGGATCCAGTATCTCTCTGCCTGGGATGACATGATCGACAAACCACAATGCTTTGCCAGTGATGGCCTGCACCTGTCGCCCTTGGGATTCCGGATAGTAGCTAAGGCTCTTGCCACCCCATATAGTGCCTTTTTAGGGCAAGGTTTAAATTACAAATTCACCACCATAACAGGTACAAGCAAGCAAATTCGGAGGGTAATGCTACTCAATGCTAGAAGTCTAAACCTCAAAAAGCACTCACTCGAGGCACTCCTTAAAATAGAGAACATTGACATCTGTGCAGTGACAGATGGTTCAAGGCTCCAGAGAGCACACCTGCATTACCAGGCTAAAATTCATACCACACCTTTCAGCCACCTAACCTGGACCAAAATACAAAAGGCGGAGGCGTGTCCATATTCATTAAGGATATCCACACCTCCAGGCTAGTTGCACAGCATAATGCATCCAAGATTATCCAAGTGCATCTAACTCTGGGCAAGACTGCAATCCAAATTGTAGCTTGCTACAGATCCCCCACCATGCCCCAGGATTCCCACTCCTCACTTCTTGATACACTGGAAAATATTAGGGTACAATCTAACACCCTAATAATGGGTGATTTCAACTAACCCACCATTAACTGGGAAAACTACTCATGTACCACCTCTTGCACTCAACGTTTTCTGGAAATCATTAATTCCATGGCCCTGGATCAACTTATCCATACCCCCACCAGGGGCAGTGATATCCTAGACCTGGTCATTACCAACATGGGCAACCGGTGCTCCACACCAGAGGTCAATTCCTCGCTGGTCAGATCTGACCACAAGCTAATCACCCTAGACATCAACATCCCACCCCCACCCCACCCCCCACCCCCATTAGGGAAACCACCATAAAAAATTTCTCCAAAGCCAACTTCACACTTCTTAAGACAGAAGTGGCAAGCTTAACGACACCCATGCTGATGGACAATAGAGGTACGACTGCTGAATCCTATACAAATGCACTTTATAAGCACTTACACAAGTGCATGGATCATGCAATCCCTAACAGAACCAAGATGCTATCCTCCAAAAAAAGGAAACAAGTCTGGTGGCCCCCTGCCATAAACAAACTCTACAAAAAAAGAAAGAAACTGTTGCAAAAAAGAGTAAAATGCCATGATTGGAGGAACTCCCTGGTCAGCCTCAGTAAGAAGATGAGATCCCTCATAAAATCCTCCAAAGCTAGTTATGAAAACAAAATTGCCACTGATTCTAAAGACAACCACAAAGCTTTCTATAGATATGTCAAGAATCTCAATGGCAACACTCAGATCTGCTCTGAGTTACAGCACAATGGCACTAAATATACAGAACCAACTGATATTGTCAACATCCTGGCAGATAGGTTCAGTGCTAACTTCACCCCTCTCTCACCCCCTAAAGGACCCATCTCTATAACGGAAGAATGCAAATTTCCTGTAATCACGGCTCCACAGGTAAAAAACACACTCTCCAAAGCCAAGAACACAGCATCCATGGGACCTGACAACATCCCAGGCTGCATTCTACACAAACTACAGAACAAATTGGCACCCCACCTAAGTACCATGTTCAATCATACCCTCAACTCAAGCTTTGTACCCATTGAATGGCACAGCAACGGTTATCCCACTCCACAAAGGGGGAGGCACCACAGAATCCAGGAACTACTGCCCCATTAGCCTGATGAGCATGGTCTGCAAGGCTATGGAATGTACCATCATGGAACTTATAAATAATGACATTGGCAAGCTCCAAACTCTGGACCCTACCCAGTTCAGATTTGTAAAAGGCAGATCATGTCTCCTAAACCTGATAGACTTCTTTGAAGCAGTCACCAAAGCCGTAGATGAGGGTAAGGTGGTTCACCCAGCCTACCTAGATCTCGCCAAGGCTTTTGACACCATCTCCCACTCTGGAATTATAGATAAACTCACTAAACTAGGTATAAATCCCTATGTCACAAGATGGGTTGCCAACTGACTCACTGACAGACCCCACACTGTGAAAGTAGCAGACTCTAATTTCAACTTCAGACCAGTGACAAGTGGAGTACCACAGGGTTCAGTCTTGGGTCCTCTCCTGTTTGGTAGCTACTTCTCAGAAGTACAGGCTAACACAGAAGGTCTTTGGCTAACACAGTTCGCTGAGGACTGCAAACTAGGAGCCATAATCAAAACTCCTAACAATGTGGACATCCTACAAAAGGGCCTCACTGAGACAGATCCCTGGTGTCAAAGCCATGGCCTCAAGCTCAATGCCAAAAAGTGCATTGTCATCCCTTTTGGTAAAAACTCTGTACCCATGAACTACCACATAGGTGGTAGTCTACTTAACACTGAAAGTGTGATAAGAGACCTTGGGACACAGGTGGATAGTAGTCTCTCCTTTGATAATCACATTGCCACAGTAGTCAGGAAATCCTTCTACGTGGCACACCTCATCACAAAAGGATTCTCATCCAGGAAAAAAGAGGTCATTGTTCCCCTCTACACATCACTCATTAGACCCTTTATAGAGTACAACGCCCCTTTTGGTATGTACCTCACAAGACATCTACAACAACTGGAAGGGCAGCAGAAGTACCTCACAAAGAGGATTACCAGCCTCAAACAGATGCCCTACGCAGACTGTCTCAAAAAACTCAACTTTACTCCAGTGCATATCGCCTACTCAGAGGTGATCTCTGACTAACACACAAAGCTATGTCAAACCCAGAGCTGTTGGACATGCTCCACTTAAAGAAATCCCAATCCTTCTGAGCTACAGGCTCTAGGGACCTAAACCTTGTCACCACAATAAAAAAAACATGCTGGAGGGATAGATTCTTGTCCCAGAGACTTCCCATACTCTGGAACAAACTACCTATCTATATCAAACAAAGCTCCTCATTAGCACTCTTCAAGAAAAATATTGATGATTGGATGGGAGATAGGAAATTCAACCCGGGGATCACTTCTGTGGCTCTGCTTGACAGGGGCACAGGAAAATAATTTTCTTGGGCGGCGAAAGCCAGGGCACCGTGTGGTTAGGCTTATATAGGCCCTAGGGCCAATACCCTAGTACCTACCTATGAACCTATGAAATCATTGCTTCCTTAGTTGGGTTGGCATGCACTAGTCCTTTGGTTTTGCACACCTTGGCCAACTGGTTCTTGGTCAGCTTGCTATAATCCTCTGCTGATATTTTCATGTGTTCTGCCTGACTAAACTGATTAAAAAATATTTAGAACTGTTGTGAACTGAAACTCTGTATGTTTATCTTCTGGCTGTCGAGATTGCATGCTTCAGTGACAGCTACCTGCAGGCCATTAAAGCTCAATTAAAATCCCACACCACTGTCACAAATAATCTGATGACTCCCTAGTTAAATCCAGGGGCAGTAACTAAGGAGCCTCAGTCCTCACCACTGTCTCTGGTAAGGGAACATCACTGAAAGCAGGGATAGCACACATAATTTCCCAAAGGCTACACTGAGAACAGACTCCAAACCTGGGATTGAACTATTTGCTTCAATCCAGATCCCCAAATGAGTCTCCACACTATCCACTGCAAAGCACTGTGTCCTAGTTCTAGGTACTTGACACACTCTCTCTTAAATATTTGATAATCACACATACAAACACTCTTGGGAAGACTGACACAGATTTACCTGCTATGTCCTCTTTCCCAAATTACTTAGTAATGCTGCCACCAGTCAAAATACCACAATACCCTTCAAAAGGGGTGTTCAATTATATTGGGTAAAATCAATCTTGATATGTAAGGTAACATGCAGTCCAAGCAGTAAGCCTTTTCGGAATGGCCCCGGTGTTATCATAATAAGCATAAACACTCTCGGGTTACTAAAAATACTTTCTCAATAACCAGGCACAATAAATGGTAGTAAAATATTTAATAAGTAAAAATTATTTAAAACATATATACACTGAATAACTGATTTCAATAAACCACAGAGTTTCACACACAGGAACTATCAAAATAAGACTGAAGGATAGGTTTCACACTGATTTAAGAAAAACTCTAATTATCTGACTGCTGCCTGACTGCCTGAAGATTAACTCTCCTGCCTGATCTCATTAGGTCAGCAAGATAAAATGATACTCTTACTTCTGCAGGGCGAGATATGAATATATGTCCACTCTTCAGGCTGTGCTCTGGTCCTCAATGACTGGAATAGCAAATCCTATTATTTCTGCTGAACAGCTCTGAAAATCTCTGAGTGATAAATACTGATCTGGAAAACAGCCAATGACTACTGAACAACTGATGTATCTGAACTCAACTCTGAACAACTGACCTTTAACTGACTCGGCATCTGCTTTTAACAGCAGAATCTTTTAAAAGTCACAGAAAGCTGTTATGAGACATGTACTCTGTCATTTCAGACTTTTGAAAAGTAAACAAAAAGAGCTGCTGTGGAGATTCCATTCCTTTCAGCTGTGGCACACAATGACATCACTCTAGGTAAGCTGACTGATACAGCCTGCATTCAGAATTCTTTTTAAAAGACATGTACATTTGGTCAGCTAGAAAACACTGATTCTAACATTTTACAAAAACCAAAGTAATATTCAAAAAACATTAACTTATTTTACAAAATTAAACCGAGTCATGCCGGCATATATAATATAGGGTAATTAACAATTTAGAAGTATTTACAAAACTGCAGCCAGACATGCTAGCAGATATAACAATCTCCAATATCCTCACAACATACATACCTCTAAAACTCTTAGCCAAAGAAATCTGTACAAAGCCTAAAACAATGGGGGGACAAACACCCAAAAACTCACCACTGTCTCTGGTAAGGGAACATCACTGAAAGCAGGGATAGAACTCACAATTTCCCCAAGGCTACACTGAGAACAGACTCCAAACCTGGGATTGAACTATTTGCTTCAATCCAGATCCCCAAATGAGTCTTCACACTATCCACTGCAAAGCACTGTGTCCTAGTTCTAGGTACTTGACACACTCTCTCTTAAATATTTGATAATCACACATACAAACACTCTTGGGAAGACTGACACAGATTTACCTGCTATGTCCTCTTTCCCAAATTACTTAGTAATGCTGCCACCAGTCAAAATACCACAATACCCTTCAAAAGGGGTGTTCAATTATATTGGGTATAATCAATCTTGATATGTAAGGTAGCATGCAGTCCAAGCAGTAAGCCTTTTCGGAGTGGCCCTGGTGTTATCATAATAAGCATAAACACTCCTGGGTTGCTAAAAATACTTTCTCAATAACCAGGCACAATAAATGGTAGTAAAATATTTAATAAGTAAAAATGATTTAAAACATATATACAATGAATAACTGATTTCAATAAACCACAGAGTTTCACACACAGGAACTATCAAAATAAGACTGAAGGATAGGTTTCACACTGATTTAAGAAAAACTCTAATTATCTGACTGCTGCCTGACTGCCTAAAGATTAACTCTCCCTGTCTAATCTCATTAGGTCAGCAAGATAAAATGATAAAATGATACTCTTACTTCTGCAGGGTGAGATATAAATATATGAATATATGTCCACTCTTCAGGCTGTGCTCTGGTCCTCAATGACTGGAATAGCAAATCCTATTATTTCTGCTGAACAGCTCTGAAAATCAGACTTTTGAAAAGTAAACAAAAAGAGCTGCTGTGGAGATTCCATTCCTTTCAGCTGTGGCACACAATGACATCACTCTAGGTAAGCTGACTGGCACAGCCTGCATTCAGAATTCTTTTTAAAAGACATGTACATTTGGTCAGCTAGAAAACACTGATTCTAACATTTTACAAAAACCAAAGTAATATTCAAAAAACATTAACTTATTTTACAAAATTAAACTGAGTCATGCTGGCATATAGGGTAATTAACAATTTAGAAGTATTTACAAAACTGCAGCCAGAGATGCTAGCAGATATAACAATCTCCGATATCCTCACAACATGCATACCTCTAAAACTCTTAGCCAAAGAAATCTGTACAAAGCCTAAAACAATGGGGGGATAAACACCCAAAATAGGGACAGATTTAACAATATTGATTTTGCAAACTTCAAAAGTTGCTAGAATAATAGGATTTATATTAGCATGCATTTTCTAAGTATATGAAGTCTGACACTCAAAATGTATATCACTATTTAGTGACTTCAATCCTCTGTAGTTTATCAGAAAACCACAAATTTTATGTGGAACAGACCAAAAATATGAGGCAAAAATCTGGACATTCTGTGAAAATCTGGAGAGTTGAGAGGTGTGAGTGATCCTTTTGTTCATGCTGTCCTTGTGTAAATCAGTGCTGCTTGTTTCTGCTTACTGATTACCTGTGCACTTATCATCTAAATATTTAACTGCAAAGCTCATTGTGAATTCTATTATTACTTTTTCATTTTAAACTTTGGCTTGCTGACTTTATTTTATTGCCTTATCAGTCCATGCTTATTACACCAATTTAAGCTTGTTCAGAGTCTAAGACTGAGTACTCTGTTTACCAATCTATCCGTAAATCTATTTTCTGACTTCTAGCACTTGACCTACTAATGACAGATAAAGCCTGTTCTAGAAAATCCACTTGTATTACCTTTTCAAGTCTGACATGTACACCTGCACGACATTGAGCAGGTCAATACAGTATGAAATTTCACTTGTTATACCATTATTAAATGTGTTCTCTGTCCTTTTATTTCATTATACAGGTTCTAACTTATCTCTAATAATTTATTTATAAACTAGAGTGTAGTGAAGTCTGACAAGCATGAACCCCATGCTCTCTCTCGTTTTCTAAAGCAATAGCTCATAACTGAAATAACTGGCAATAGAAGAATTATTTTGTAGCCTAGCAGTTTGTTGTGGGTGGTACATTACTAACTGGTTTTGCATATGAACTTAATGAACTTGTATTCTGTAAATGGGTTCCTCATAAATGATAGGTCCTGTCTTCAAATTCCATGCAAACAAAAGTTAGTATGTACACATCTGCTGACACATTACTTTTAGTAAAACTTTAGAATGAAATGTTAGTTCATAGCATGTATAGATAGCTCCGTAGCTAACCAATCTCTGAATTAATTTTTCAAATATTTTTTTGATTTCATGTGTTTGGCAAATGCAGCATTCTACATACTATGACACTCACCCTTTAAAGGAATGTGAAACTGCAGAACAAAGAAAGATGATAATATCACAACAGATGTAGCCTGAAATTGCTCATTACTAGAAAAGATGATAACTGAAAGAAGGTGAAACTGTAATACTTAGAGAGCAAAATCTCTCCCACTCAGCTAAACCTAAGCAGCAGACACAAACCGGCCAACAAAAAATGAGGGGTTAAGAATTTAATTTAACTTATTCATATGTCAACCAGCTAAGGAATCGGTCTTTCTAGGCCCTTTTCAGACATGACTTGAACCATAAAGGCAACGGTAAATGCAACACATATGAACAGCATGGACAGCCAATCAATTAGCATGCTTTTGGGAGGAAACCACATTATCCACGGAAACTCATACAGATATGGGGAGAATGTGCAAACTCCATGGTTGTCATTTACTTTGCATTCAGCTGCTCATGACTCATTCACAACTGAGCACTTATCTGTGTACTTCAATCTGATTGAGGCATTCGAACAAACAGACTGCCTGATTATATAAACTTTTTCAAAGTTTATGCAACCTCAGAGGCAGTATACTGTATACTGTATTTATGAATCAGGTGCTAGGACAGAGCCTCCACTTTGGTGGTACAGGAGGACATGGTCCTCCATAAAAAAAGCATGCCAAAGAAGCTGAAAATTAAGGTGTATAAGTCAGTGGTGCGACCAGTATTACTGTATGGTACAGAACCCTAGGCAGTAAAGGCAGAGCAGTTAAAGCTAGAGGTGATGGAAATGAAGTGCCTGAGAAGGGTGGTAGGATGTACACTGTGGGACAGATGAAGAAATGAGGACGTAAGAGCAGAAGCCAAAGTAGCTCCAATTGCAGAAAAGATAAAAGAGAACAGGATACGGTGGTTTAGACACATGGAGAAAAGCAAAAGACAATCTGGTGAGGAAGATTTGGGACAGACAGGAAGAAGGTAATGGGAAGTGAGGATGTCCAGCAAAGAGGTGGATGGATTGTGTGAAAGAATATCTGTGACAGTCAGGCATGAGTGTTAAAGAAGGCAAGAGTGTGGCACTGAATCGAGAGAGTTAGCGACAGTTAACACAATACCCCGAACCCATGTAGAAAAAAAAATGGGAAAAAGGGGTCTGATGATGATGATGAAAGATGAAGTAGAATTGGGAAGTACTTTAGCCTGCAGTGGTGCTGAACAGCGTGACTTTAGCTTTAGAGAGACTACATGGAATCTGCTTGGAGAAGAGGACATTCTAAAGTTGGTTGAGGATAGAAAGAAGTTCTTTAATTATTGGCTTATATGTAGTAGTTGATTTAAATACGACTGTGTTGTCTGCATACATAAAATGTTTTAAGTCTTTGAAATTTAGTGAAGGTTGCTTATAAGACGAGGGAACACAATGTACCCCAAGAAGGAGGCTTGGGAAACTCCATAGGAGAAGCCATGTGTGGCTGAAAGGGAGTTACCCCATTTTATCTGAATACATCTATTTGTGTGTTAATTGTGAAACCAGCCAAATGGCGAGCCCCCAAAATTTGAGAAGTAGAGAATTTTAGGAATAAGCTGTTACTGACAGAATGAAATAATTTTGAGAGTTCAACAAATAGGGTTCTAAAGATAGCCTGTTTAGCTCAGGAAAGGTTAACTAGAGATGTAATAATAATGCAAACCTTAGTGAATCCACATTGGTTAGGAGAAAGGATGTAATATTTGTATAAGGCCTCAGTTATTTGATTTTACCCAGCATTCAAGAGTAACTTCATTAAGTGAGGGAGAAGAGAAATATACTCTTAGTCAGAGGGTTTTGTAGGTAAGAAGATTTATAAAATGGGAAAAGTAACATCCATTTCCACAGGGAGGGAAAAGTATAAGAAGCTGGAGACAGGTTGAAACTATGCCCATAAATGTGCTCTTTATATGTTTTAATAAACCCTGAATATAAACCAGCAATAACATGACTACCACATTTGGGTAGTACATCAATTAGTTGTCAATTTCTTTAAAGTAATCAGATAAGTTAACTTATATGTGAAATAAACAATTAAAAGTCATTAAGGAGTCCAATGGCTCTGTGGCCCAGAGCAATAACACCCTAATGCGATCCAGGTGACCAAAGTTCATTTAGTGTATCAGGCACTGAAACAGCCAGGGAGAAAGAGTGTAAACTTTGTCAGCATGCCTACCTAGCAGGGGGGAATTTGGTGACCTCTGACCTGTCATTCCAGGTGAAAGAAGGGGACCATTTCCCCAAGCAGTTCATCTGTTGAGGAGGGATGTGTGATGGCCACCAAAGCTTATGAGGTGTGTGTGTGTGTGTGTGTGTGTGTGTGTGTGTGTGTGTGTGTGTGTGTGTGTGTGTGTGTGTGTGTTCTAGTAGAGGAGCACAAGTGATTTCCATAGTGGCATGTGTGCTCATGTCATCGCCAGGGGAAGAGG